>NC_053389.1:260110563-260180819 GCF_905171765.1 Bufo bufo | reverse complement strand
TGCCCATCGACTATAATGGGGATGGGTCAGAGCTACGGCGCAGCACGGTGAGAGGCCGCCAGACTAAAAGTACTACATGTCCGAATTTTTCGTCTGGCGGCCTCACGCCGTGCACTGCCATGCTGCGCCGTAGCTCCACTCCCGCTATAGTCAATGGGGAGTGGCAGTCCGGCGAAATAGCGGCAGGACGGATCTGACAGGATGAACAGCCTGTCGGATCAGTCCTGCCGCAAGTGTGAAAGTACCTTAACAGTCCTTACAGGAAAATTCTGGCACCAGCAAGGGAACTAAAATACCAGCCTTGCTGGTGAACTACTGGCCGGGTGGCAACCCAAGCCACAGAACAGACATATGATAGTTTTGTTCCGCATCCAATTCCCATTATTGGGGGATTGGATGCAGACCCCTTAATTACAATGGGGCCACAAGAGATGCAGACAGCACACTGTGTGCTGTCTGCATCTTTTTCCGCTCCATTGAAACTAAGGGGTCCGCATCCAATGCCCCAATAATGGGAATTGGATGCGGAACAAAACTATCATGGTTTGATGGGGCTTAATCACTTTATTTAATCAGGTTACCTAAAGAAGATGGCCCAGGAGAGATGGGAAGACGACACTGACTGGAGTCCTTTCCTGCAGTCAGTGACGTGTTCCCGCCTCTCAGTAGCCCTCCCTCTCCACACCCCCCTTCCTTCCCAAATGTGACATTTATTTCATTGGTGGCAGTGGTGATGTCCCTCCCCTCTCCAGCAGCACGTAAGTGTCCTTTGGAGCTTGAAGCTCCCTTATGTGCTGCCGCTGCTGCAGGGGAGGAGGGACCTGTGAGCGCACTGAGGGAGAAAGCTCCCTCCACCTGCAGGTGCCGGATGAAAGCGCTGGTGCCTGCATGTGGAGGGAGCCGTCTCTCACTGCGCCCCTGGGAAGGAGGAAGTGCGCCGGTAAGCTCCTCCTCCTGCACGTACCAGAGTGTGCAGGAGAGGAGGAGCGCTACATGTCTCACTGCGCTCAGCGCTCTGGGAGTGGGACAGGAGGAAGTGCGCCGGTAAGCTCCTCCTCCTGCACGGTACAGTGTGCAGGAGAGGAGGAGCGCTCTCAAGGATGGCCGGGGTCCGGACAACTGGCGGCCGCGGTCCGTATTTGGACCGCGGTCCGCCAGTTGAGTACCCCTGTCTTATACCATATCTCTTGTCCAGACTGGAGAGCAACTAACTGCAGAGAGCTTCTCTCGCTCTGGATAACCTGTCCTGCTGCATCACACATGCAGTGCACTGATTTTAACGAGTACTGTGTAATACTTAATTTCCCCTGCAGTGGTGGTGGTGCAGCAAAATTAAACGTTTATTGCCAGGTTTCCCCACAAATTACAATTTATTACAGGGGTTCCTACTTTGTCATCATCTTATTGTCAAGGATTTTCTAGGTAAAACAGACTAGAATATTGATTTCCCTGTTATTCAGGGGTGTTCACTTTCCTAAGCCGACAGCACAGGCGGGTGAGACGATGTCAGCGTGCATGCCTGGGCCAAGACACAGGTGGTCTGTTCATTTCATCATGGCCACCTGGACCAACTGCATGGCAACTCAGGCCTGTAACCTGCATTGCAGATTGTGAGAAGCAGGGGATCAATTGAGTAGTTTGGGGGTTTTTGTGCTCACATTGGGGAAAGAGAGTACAAGAAACTATGAACACTGAGGGGTATTAACTACTAATTTTTAACTACAGGAGAGTACCACAGGCAGGGATTTAGCTAAAGGCTCATGGGCCCTGGTGGAGTTCAGCTTCAAACAGCACCCCCCATGCCAAATTTTTTACCTAACCCCTTCCCTCAAGCCCTACTATTAAAGGCACACTTGGAAAACATTACATACAGCACTACAAAACATACAGGGTAACACAGTTCCACATACCTCATACCTCACATCCTCTAAAGTAGATTTTCTCTTTCCTCATCTTCTCTATTTAGGCCAGACCCGCCCAGGAATCAGGAGGTACCACAGGCTTCCTTAACCCCTGCCTTCCCATCTCCTAACCCAAAGAACCAGCAATGGGAAACAAGGAAAGGGGGGATCAAAAGTGCATCACCTGAAAAGCCCCCTTTACCCCTTATCGTGAAATGGGAGGGAAGAGGCAAAAACGAAGAGGGATGGGAGGAAAAAAGGGGGGTATATCCCCTAAACTATAGATGCAGGAGGAGGGGAGGGGAGAGGTACCCAAATTCCCAACAGGGGCAACCCAAACGTGAAGAGTCACCCGCAGTCCCATATCACCCTCTCTACCCGGTCAGGTGCTCTAAATGGAGAAGATGAGAAAAGAAAATATCTACATCAGAGGAGACATCACTGGATGTAATTGGTATGTAGTGCTGTATTCTCCTGTATGTGTGATAGTGCTAAATGTAATGTCCATTCAAATATGTCTTTAGCAACCACGGAGGTTGGATTGAGGGCTTGGGCCCTGCATTTTTTGAGACCCTAGCAATGTCCCAGTTGTTAATACAAGAGGCTTGCAGCCAATTAGTAATGTACAATATCCAAGGCTTGTGTAACACATCAGAGCCCGCTGCATGTGTCCTAAGGTTAGACTATGCCATCACGCGGAGCCCAGTGACAAAGTTCAAACTTCACACAGTAAGAAATAAGCTTGTGTTCCATTCATGAACTGCGATGGTCTGCTGCCAGGTTACAGACATTCTCATATGTATATAAACAGCATGTAAAATAAAATTCCTAATATCTAGTGCAGGGCGAGCATGCTCAGCCGAACACCAGTTCGGCTCGAGCATCGCTATGCACGGCCGAATATTGCTTGTACTCCAGCGCGATGCTCGAGTCTCGAGTTTCTGGCAGGATTCAAAGTCACAACCTTCTACATTACAGCCAAGAATGTTAACCACTACACTATAGAGCTGCATGGCCAGTTAATAAAAAATATATATATGAGACTTCTACTGTATAGGAATACTTTCTAGTAGTAAGTATTCCTATATAGCAGAAGTCTCTTTTTCAACCACTGGCCGTGCAGCTCTATAGTGCAGTGGTTAACATTCTGGGCTGTAATGTAGAAGATTGTGACTTTGAATCCTTTCAGAAATAGAGGCTAAATTTAATTTATATATTTTATACTTTTTTTAGTAATTACATATTATAATTATATATATATAGATAGATAAAATCATACTTCTGATATATATGAATGCATAATATGTGGGAAACTACTATTAATGTTTTAGCCATAATATATTTACATATATTATAATATATTATATATTCTAAATATATAATAATATATGAAAATATATTATGGCTAAAAACTATATATATATGTGTTTAAATTAAATGTAGCCTCTATTTCTGATGGGATTTGAACTCACAACCTTCTACATTACAGCCCAGAATGTTAACCACTATAATATAGAGCTGCATGCCCAGTTACTTAAAAAAAAGAGACTTCTTCTGTATAGGAATACTTACTACTAGTAAGTATTCCTATACAGCAGAAGTCTCATATTTATTATTTTTTTTTTTTTTTAAGTAATTGGCCATGCAGCTCTATATTGTAGTGGTTAAGATTCTTGGCTGTAATTTAGAAGGTTGTGAGTTTGAATCCTGACAGAAACTTTTCAGAAATAGAGGCTAAATTAGATTTAAATACACTGGGGTGTCCCCAAGCACTGACTCCATATATGGACATAGCTATATATGGAGTCAGAGCAGGGACTCCTAAGCTGAACTAGAGTACCGACACCCTCCCCTCTTCAGAGCAGGGGGTGCCTGGTTTAATGCTCGGGTTCTCCCATTGACTTCCATTGTGCCCAGGTGCTCTGTAAACATTGGGAAGTGTTCTACACTAACACTTTGTTGCTCGATCAACACTACTAATATCTCAAATAAGAAGTTGTGATGTGCCTTGTGCTTCACTGAATAATAGGCAGCTTTGTTATCAGGTCCACTGTTAGATTTGATTTGTATACTGTACATTATGTTCTGTGTATGCAGATTCCCATTTTCCTACATGAGACAACTATTGTTACTTTTCCACGGGCATACTGTAGTTCAGGGGGCTGAAGAGGTAGCAGTTGCACCCTGGCCCACCTCATTCTAGAAACCAGCAACATGGAATCTGTGACTTAAAGGGGTTTTCTAGGAGTACAATATTGAATGCACTGTATGAATGGACTGATGCATGCAAGATGACCTCTAAGGTCCTTTTACACAGACCAATTTAGCGGGCAATTATCACACATGATCAAAACTTTCCTGATAATTGCCTGATCTTTGGGGAGATGAGAGCTGAATACATGCATCAATCATCTCCTTTGTCTGCAGATGGGGGATCACTACAGCGATCGCTTACCCCCATGCATTTTCATAGTTTCTGGGCAGCAGATTTCTATGCAGCAAGCCTCTGAGGAGCAGAGGATGAGAATGGTAGTGGCCATGATGAGGTGTTGAGTCGCAGTGTACTCCTTTAAGCCATTGACCCTGGGGATCGGTGGAGTCGGAAGGTAGTTTGAAGAATCAAGCCAGAAGTAAACATATAATAGTCTGTCTTTATGGTACATCTAGCAGTAGTAAATACAAAGTACAGTTTCTACCACTAGATGAGGAGGCATGGTGGCTGGTTATAGGGCAATCTAATAGCACTTGTGGATATAGGTCTCGAATGTGAGAAACAGGCTTGAAGTTAGTTTGGTCTGGTGGTTATTCTAGGTGATAGGTGTCGGGGCGGAAGTTCCTCACCTGCAGCAGTGTCTGTAAAGCTGCCATTTCACTGGTAACTTGCTGTCTAGGCACACCGAAGTTGGTCTCACAGGAGAGATGTTCTCACAGGAGAATAGAGTAACACACTCTAGAAGTTGGAGCTCCAGCATAAGCTTCCTACCTCCACTCTGTCTACTCAGGAACTCCTCCTCCTGGCAGGAACTAGGACCATCTCACTGCTACCCAGAGGGGAGGACTTGAGTGGTTAGCCCTGTTCCTGCCAGCCATTGCCAACCATTCCTCTTCTGCTAGAATGAACAGGCCAAACATATGAAAATACACAATACATTAATAATATAACAGCAAATGCCTCTGCATTTACAGAGGCTCATATGCTACACAGAAATGAGAGCTTTAGTTCGAAAGACATGATCACAAGAGCTGTCCCGGATTTCCAAGTTATATCAGAATAAATAAGCCACAATTGGATCTTTGAGCTGCAACAAACCTACTTGCTGATGGTCTTCCTACAAAAAAAGCTAATGAAGCAATTATTTATTTATATTGGGGTTTAGACCAGCTAAAATAAAAGAAAAGTCTGATTCCGATTTATATTATGAGGTATTCTGACATGTTTCCTATTTTACCCACAGAAACATCTAACAGATAACATCTGGCTGCAACGTCAAGCCAAGAAAGCTGCAAGAAACTTGTAAAATTTAGTGGACTTTGAGAAATGACACGTTCTCATGAGTTAGTTTATGGAGCAGATGGTATGCAGTGCGGGTGGCAGTCAGAACTGGAAGCTATGATTGAATGTTTTAATCTGTATTTATAGAGTCAATAAATATAAAAAATGGCCATAAAGTGAGAAATAAATGGTATTTGTTTTCTCAAAACCACCCAAACCTGACATACACACCTCAGCTGCACGGAAGAACAGAATGTCCCTATCACACTCCCCTTGTAAAAGAAATAAGAACAAAAAGTTCTTCCAAGTTTCAAACAAATACAGCAGATTAGCAGAGCTGGATTTGTCAGATAGACTTGCCACAGCTCACCAGATGATCAATGGGTTTTATCTAGTTTTAGCAAGGCGCCAGTAAATAATTGGGGTGGGGGCACCTAGCAGATTTGCTATGGGGACACTTCCTGTACTATATCATGTTTTATGCTCCCCCTCCTTTCCGTTTTAGGGTGTAATATAGTGTGCCACGTGTCTAAATCTTGCTGTTCTATCAAATTGGAAAGGTAACTGCACTCTGGTGCCATTTGGCAACCAAGAACTTGAATCTGAGCCACCAGGTGCCCCTTTTTTCTAATGTCCAAGAGTATGTATATTTTTGCATCAATTCTTATTTATTGCTTTACATAAAAATGAAGCACACCGTTATTTTGCACACAGTTCCTTTGCGGACCTTCATGGTTACAGACAAATCCGGTGAGGTTGATGTAGTCCAGTAGCACATGACTGCAAGAACAAACTCCACATAGGTTTAGGAGCTGTATACACAATACGGTAGGAGATTTTAATCAAGACATTTGGCAAAGTTCCTTGATTTATAATTTTAGATGCAATGATGATTGCAAAATCCTACATAGCATTCATTAATATGCCTCTATCTGGAATATATGCTTCATGACGTATTTTATGGGTGAGTTTCACACACTTTCCGCTTCGTTTGATAATGTTCCTATTAATTCATGATTTAAGCATCTGCAGATACTTCACCTGCCAATTAGACAAATCCGAGGAGAAGATCTGCACTTGTATAATCAGGGCATGGAGAGTCTGGTCTCAGTGTCACGGTGACTTTGTCTGCTGGAAGCTGTTCTTGATGTAACTGCTGATATATAACTGCTTGGCTTTCAATTTTCAGTTCATGGAATGAAGATTGGAAGCCGACTCATAAACCTCATCCACCCTGGAAGGCAGTAATTATGCTGAATCCTATCCCCTCTGCATCTCCATATCTGTCCTTCTGCATCCTGATAAGAAAAAAACACACGAAAAGATGAGATAGAGACGATGATGACTACAAATCTACTTAAAATTCTTTTAGTCCAGCATTTGATAATCCAAAAATCTGGATTATTAGGACCTTGGCTGGCGCAGAACTTGGACATGTGGGACATACAGGCAAGAGGCAAACTAGCGTGTGTAGTAAATTTTTCAAAAACTCATGGTATTAATACTATATCTAATATTCCCAGTGGTCAAAGGTGACTTAAAGTGGTTGTGCCAAGTTTTAAATGTATCCCCATGTGGATAAATTAGCTGATCGCTGTGGTTCCAACCGCCGGGAGTCCAACTGGGTTCCCCTGTTCCGATGGAGTGGCAGATCGGGCATGTGCACTGCCATTACATTCATTTTCTATGGGAGCGCCAGAGATAGCCCAGTGCTGTACTTGGCAATCTCCATATTAACTGAGGCACTGTTTAGCACCGCATGACATTGTTTTGTAACCAGGGTATGGTAGTAATTTGTAGGCAGCATAATATATGTGATACTGTTACTTGGTTTTATGTGATTTTGTCACGCCAATGTTCGACCCTATAAATAGGCCCTGAGACATGACTCGGATAAAATATAAGCCAGCACCTCATCTTCACTTTATTCCATTATTAGACTGTATAGCTACTATTTGGCATTATTAAAAGGGTTTTCTCATCTCAGACAATGGGGGCATATCGCTAAGAGGACCCGCACCTATATCGAGAACAGATCCCCGAAAGTGAAGGAGAGTGCACTGCGCATGCGCAGCCGCCCTCCATTCATTTCTATGGGGCAGCCGAAAGTAGCCGAGCGTTGGCTCGGCTATTGCCGTCTGCCCCATATAAATAAATGGGAGCATGGGGCGCAAATGCGCGGCACGCTCCCATTCACTTCTATGGGAGAGGCGGGGATTAGTGCTTGGTGGTGGACGGAACCCGGGAAATCTGGGGTCCTCCAGCCATAGCGCTTCCCCCTCCGTTATCGATATAGGTGCAGGTCCCAGCGGTGGAACCCGCACCTATCAGAAAATGGGGGCATATCCTAGCGATATGCCCCCATTGTCTGAGATGGGAATACCCCTTTAAGTAGCCACATTGTGGTAATATTACAGTATGTCAGCACTTTATGGTGCAATTATTTGACCGCTGTATGGCACTATTATGTGTTCACTGCGAGGTATTTTTGTGAAAGATCTGTAGTACTTCTGTATTGCACCGTGTGGTGGCATTATTGACAGTGGGTCTCCCCATGCCTTGACTTGGCTCTGCAGGCACCATGACTTACAACAAGTCAGATGTGATACCAAAGTATACATCCTGTTTACTCCTTGAAGCTAAATGTAATGTACAGCTAAGGCTACTTTCACACCTGCGTTAGGTGCGGATCCGTCTGGTATCTGCACAGACGGATCCGCACCGATAATGCAAACGCTTGTATCTGTTCAGAACGGATCCGTTTGCATGTTCATGATAATGCAAATGGATACATTTTGACTTACACTAGAAAGTCAATGGGAGGCGGATCCGTTTTCAATTGCACCATATTGTGTCAGTGAAAACGGATCCGTCCCCATTGACTTACATTGTTAGTCAGGACGGATCCGTTTGGCTCCGCATCGTCAGGCGGACATCAAAACGTTTCGGTGTCCGCCTCCAGAGCGGAATGGAGGCTGAACGGAGGCAAACTGATGCATTCTGAGCGGATCCTTATCCATTTAGAATACATTGGGGCTGAACTGATCCGTTTTGGGCCGCTTGTGAGATCCCTGAAACGGATCTCACAAGCGGACCCAGAAAAGCCAGTGTGAAAGTAGCCTTATCAGGAAAACATTTTTTGGTTCTATGCTGAAAACAAGGCTCAAGGTGAGTGCCCCGAGACCTTGAGAGTGGAAAGTTTGGTTTCAGTCAAGCTTTGTGAGTGTTATTTTACAAACTGCTCTAACATTCTTATCAGATCTTCCCAGGGGCTGACAAGGATCATCAAACAAACCTTGTCAGAGCAGATTTCATTTTTAGCACTTTAGATGGTATCAGAAACACAGCTCCTGGGTGGTTCCAAGCAGTTGTGCTGGCCTTGATACTCCTATCTGAGTGTTTCCTTAGCATTATACAGGGAGTGCAGAATTATTAGGCAAGTTGTATTTTTGAGGATTAATTTTATTATTGAACAACAACCATGTTCTCAATGAACCCAAAAAAACTCATTAATATCAAAGCTGAATATTTTTGGAAGTAGTTTTCAGTTTGTTTTTAGTTTTAGCTATTTTAGGGGGATATCTGTGTGTGCAGGTGACTATTACTGTGCATAATTATTAGGCAACTTAACAAAAAACAAATATATACCCATTTCAAATATTTATTTTTACCAGTGAAACCAATATAACATCTCAACATTCACAAATATATATATATTTCTGACATTCAAAAACAAAACAAAAACAAATCAGTGACCAATATAGCCACCTTTCTTTGCAAGGACACTCAAAAGCCTGCCATCCATGGATTCTGTCAGTGTTTTGATCTGTTCACCATCAACATTGCGTGCTGCAGCAGCCACAGCCTCCCAGACACTACTCAGAGAGGTGTACTGTTTTCCCTCCTTGTAAATCTCACATTTGATGATGGACCACAGGTTCTCAATGGGGTTCAGATCAGGTGAACAAGGAGGCCATGTCATTAGATTTTCTTCTTTTATACCCTTTCTTGCCAGCCACGCTGTGGAGTACTTGGACGCGTGTGATGGAGCATTGTCCTGCATGAAAATCATGTTTTTCTTGAAGGATGCAGACTTTTTCCTGTACCACTGCTTGAAGAAGGTGTCTTCCAGAAACTGGCAGTAGGACTGGGAGTTGAGCTTGACTCCATCCTCAAACCGAAAAGGCCCCACAAGCTCATCTTTGATGATACCAACCCAAACCAGTACTCCACCTCCACCTTGCTGGCGTCTGAGTCGGACTGAAGCTCTCTGCCCTTTACCAATCCAGCCACGGGCCCATCCATCTGGCCCATCAAGACTCACTCTCATTTCATCAGTCCATAAAACCTTAGAAAAATCAGTCTTGAGATATTTCTTGGCCCAGTCTTGACGTTTCAGCTTGTGTGTCTTGTTCAGTGGTGGTCGTCTTTCAGCCTTTCTTACCTTGGCCATGTCTCTGAGTATTGCACACCTTGTGCTTTTGGGCACTCCAGTGATGTTGCAGCTCTGAAATATGGCCAAACTGGTGGCAAGTGGCATCTTGGCAGCTGCACGCTTGACTTTTCTCAGTTCATGGGCAGTTATTTAGCGCCTTGGTTTTTCCACACGCTTCTTGCGACCCTGTTGACTATTTTGAATGAAACGCTTGATTGTTCGATGATCACGCTTCAGAAGCTTTGCAATTTTAAGAGTGCTGCATCCCTCTGCAAGATATCTCACTATTTTTTGACTTTTCTGAGCCTGTCAAGTCCTTCTTTTGACCCATTTTGCCAAAGGAAAGGAAGTTGCCTAGTAATTATGCACACCTAATATAGGGTGTTGATGTCATTAGACCACACCCCTTCTCATTACAGAGATGCACATCACCTAATATGCTTAATTGGTAGTAGGCTTTCGAGCCTATACAGCTTGGAGTAAGACAACATGCATAAAGAGGAGGATGTGGTCAAAATACTCATTTGCCTAATAATTCTGCACGCAGTGTACAAGTAAATTCGAAAAACACTATGGGTGAGATTTATCAAAACTGGTGCAAAGGGAAATTGGCAACCAATCAGATTCCACCTTCCATTTTTCAAACCAGCACCTGGATGGATCTGAATACTTTTGTTATTGCATATATTTAAATATTAGTTTTAGCCACTGAGTTATTCATTAAAACCACCTGCTGTTTATTATTTTCCTTATTTTTTGTCTACCTCACCTCAGGTAGTCGTATGTGCTCAGTTTAAATATTCAACTGACACCAGCCATATCAGTCTGAAATAAATCTAGCAGAGCAACTGGAACAATGAGTGGGGAGACCTCTGGACCCATGTGAGGTACAGGGCTGGTTCTAGGTTTCTTAGAAAGAGATTATCGTGTACTATATGACTCTCTTGATGTAATACCAAACATACTTGATGATTGTTACGGATTCACTGATACGGATCGAGGCAGATCAATGGTAGTGGGGAACTACTCTGCCAAGTAACCACTTTGACGTTGGACCAAACCCTAAGAGCATTATTCTGGCACCTCCCTGGTATTCACCCTTTAGCCTCTATACAGGGATATGGACTTGATTTGGGTTAGCAACCAGATTGTTACCTCCTGGGATGGTCCCAGTATACTTGGAAGCTGACCCTCAGACTTAGGAACTCTGATGCAAGCACTTGGAGGCACAGGAATCAGGAAACATGCAAAAACCACAAGCATAGTTTGAACAAGCATCAAGACTGGAGACCACAACAGGTAGACTGAACAAGAACAAAAACATCAGACTGGATGACAAAATATGAACTGAACTAAACTGAGATCAAACTAGCAGGATAACACAGCTAGACTATGGCAGGAACATGACAGACACTACAACGGACACAGATCAGACATACAGACTGGCAAGGACTGGACAAGCAAAAACAACAGAAGCAGATACAGGAACTATTCGCGTTGCTCAGCCAGGAGGAGGGACAGACAGACAGACAGACAGAAGATATAGCTGAGCTTATTAGACCAAAACAAACGCAGGTGCACATGAACAGAAAGAGGTATTAACCCCTACAAGGCACACAGAACATACAGCAAGCAAGAGGCGATTAACCCCTGCCTTGCTGAACAGAGGAGATACAAACACAATGGTTATGCTCACACCACATGTATCGACGGCCAGTACACACAGCACGGCAACCAGCTCACACTGAATACAATGGTACACCCAAGAGTATCTGTGACCAGTACACATGAGACAAAGGTGGATATGCACTGTCACACCGCCATATAGCCCTAGATACACACCCACTAGTATCCGTCAACCAGTCTGTACAGCATACAATGGAGCACGTGAATAGATATCGTAACAATGATGCTGAGATTAGTGCTCTGTGGGGGTCCTATGATTGCTTCCAGGACTCCTTGTTCTTCTTTAGGCTGAAGATAGTGCATAATGACATTGACTGTATGTTTGGAGTTGTTGTCCTGCTGTAGAAAACATTTAGAGCCAATCAGATGCCTTCCTGATGGTACTGCATTCTGGATAATTATCTGCTTATATTTCTCAGCATTGAGGACACCAATAAGCTCAGCTCCAAACCTACAAAATACTGCCACCATGCATCACTTAAGGATGTTATCCTGGCAGTCCACTGGTATTCACCCTTTAATCTCTATAGAGGGATCAGTCATTTGCTGCAGGGGAGCGACCAGGATGCTACCTCTTGGAATAGCCCCAGAGTGGTTGACAGAGGCAACTGTCTGACAATACTTGTAGTCAGAAAACAGGCTGAGTTTAGGGCAGAAAGAGTTTTTGCTAATCTGTGAAACAAGACTAAGGCCAGCGCATGCAGCAAAGGGTCAGTATGGTAAACAGGCTAAGGTAAGGTGAGACAGCATAGGTTCAGAATTGGTATACAGGCAGAGGTCGGTACATCGGCAGATAACAGAACAGCACGCCTTGACTTTGTACTAGAAAACTATATAACCTAAAACTCAGGCACCCTTTCATAGATGAAGGTGCCTTAAAGGGAACCTATCACCTCCTAAAACCATCCCAAGCCACCAGCAGTACCTGCGTGTAGCCCGCAGTGTGTTTCTGATGATGCCTTTCTTTCTGAAGGCACCTGTGACAACCTAACAGGACCTTATTGAGTCACTTGGGGCTGTTACTCTGGATATTAGCTGGTGGTCACAGCAGTCTGGACTCGCTTTCCCTCAACTGCCTATCAGCAGTTGGTCCAGCTGTCGGCTTCCAACATGTCTTCTGTAGGCTGTGGCCTGCACTTCTCGGTAAGGTTCTCCTGGCCTGTCTCTAGGATGCTTCCGGGCTCTTAAAACGCCAGTACTCACACCCCAGCGAAGGGGTAGTAAAGGGGGCGTGGTTACAGTGACTTGAAGCAAGCAGGCCGCTGCCTCCTTGACTTCAAGCATGTGTGGAGAAGCGTGCCGGCAGGGGATAAAACAACGTTTTCAGTACTTGTACTGCATCTGCCTTCAGGAAGAAAGGCATCATCAGAAACACACTGCTGGCTACACGCAGGTACTGCTCACGGCCTCGGATGGTTTTGGGAGGTGACAGGTTCCCTTTAAATACCCTAAAGTGACCATTTGCTGGAGGAAATTGGGTGTGCGTGCTGGCGTTTTAAGAGCCTGGAAGCATCCTAGAGACAGGCCAGGAGAACCTTACCGAGAAGCGCAGGCCACAGCCTACAGAAGACATGTGGGAAGCTGAAAGCTGGACCAACTGCTGAGTTGAGGGAAAGCGAGTCCAGACTGCTGTGACCACCAGCTAATATCCAGAGTAACAACCCAAAGCTTTTAGCTCTCACATCATGTAATTCACAAGTGTCCTGGGGCTTTTACTATACATGTAATACAACTCAATGACATCACATTCCTCTTTTCATGTTGATTTCATTTATTACATTTTATTGAAAGCAAAAGTTAAGAATAAAAGAACAAAATACAATACAATGCAATGATATTGTGCGCAAATCCAGATAAAGTGAGAACCAGCAGGATCATAGTAAACAAAATATTCACATCCACGTAAGGAAAGCATGAGGACACAGATTAATAAGAGATGTCACTCCAAAGTGTAAATATGGCACTAAATAGAAAGAAGGAAATAGATTTTAGATAGATAATGTGTAGATAGATAAATACAGTAAATAGAGAGATATGAGATATACAGTACATGTCAGAAAGATAGACCCCAGCAGCCCAGGAGTAAGCAGTACTGAACATGAGCTCCTGAGTTTTCATCACTTTATACCTTATAATGAGCAAATTTAAGACAGGGAAATATCGACTCCATGGGATACAGAAACGAGCAGTACTAAAGCTCTTCATGAAAAAGGAAAACTTATGGATGTTAAAGGACAAAATAAGATTTGGAACAAGGAATGTCCAGCAATGTAGAGGAGGAAAAGACACAAGCCTCAGCCAGCAGGGGGTTAGACAACCCTTAGATAACAATTGCGGACCGCAGAACACACAACGGTCGTGTGCATGAGGCCTTAGGCAGAGTCCAGAGACCCTCTATGCTGATTTCACTTATAAGGAGCCACAGAGGAGGAAAACTGACGTCTGCCTGGCTGGCATACAGCCTTCTGCAGACATTATATTAACGTATCAAAGTGCGGCATCAACAGGGGCCGACAGATCAGGATAAAGGAAAACGGGATGAGGAAGACACTGTACTCACCATAAATCTATACAACACCGGCACCATCATGATACAAGGCAATAAGGACAACTTAACACAGTTTGAAAGAACCTTTGCTCATATCAAAAACCTGGCCCAAAAATAGTCAGAAAAAAAGCCAGAGACAACCCCAAAAGACCCCCCTGAGGCGTTAGGTGAGGATGCTTACCACCCAACGCCCGGCATTCTCAGAAACTGTTTATCTCAATTAGAAAGAGACTTCGTTCAATTCAAGGAAGAACTTGACAAAAATGCAAATGACAAAGCACTTAATGAAATAAAAAACTGAAATGTGAATATACAGCAGTTCTGTGAGAAATACAATGTAAACTGCATGCCCTACAACAAGAAAATACACGCAGAGACAGAGCCAACAATTATTAGAACCCCAAGCATAAACCAACATGAAGACCCAGTAACAGGACCGAACAGCACCCAGGAAACCTTCTCCAAACAGCAAGTGGCCGGCTTTTCCCAAAAGAAAGGGTTAAAAAAATTAATTGTGCAACGATCGAACAAGTCACAGCAGTTATCAACGATCCACACTTCACCAATCCAACCAATATCATCATACATACGGGTACAAACAACCTTCAAGACCATCAGCAGCAGATCGCGGAACAGCTGAACCAGCTGGCAAAAACTGCACAACAGAAGTTTCCGGCCAGTAAAATAATAGTGTCATCCCTGCTGCCCAGAAAGGATGTGCCCAACGATACTATCCAAACCATTAACACTGAACTAACAGCTAAGATCGGCTCTGTGCCAAACGTCACCCTAGCACAACACCCTGCCATCAACCGCCTTCATCAATATGACAGAAAACTCCTCAATAAGCAAGGAGTCAGCCTCCTGGCCAAAGAAATGAAGGACATTGTATTAAACAGAACCCCCAGGTCTAGACCATACACAGGCCAATTTGGAGACAACAGGGAAAGCCCACCGACAACACAAAGACCTCAAGTATCAAACACCACACCACAAACGGGAAAAAAGGCCCTATACCCCAACGCAGGCCACCAGAGGCAAAAACCATGGAGGAAACCACCCGCCTCACACAGGGAAATACAGAGCAGAGACTTAGACAAGATAAAAAACCTGCTCAGAACTTTATGTAGAACATTCAAGTGACTAGACAACACAAGCCTTATCTATCATACCAGAACCAGTCAGACCCCCAGCTCGTCCTATGAAACCCGCTCATTACAAGGTATAAGGACCCGCTATGACATCCTTTATAATCAGCAGCTAGAACATCCAAAGTCTGAACGCGTCAGCCTTTGGATGTAAAGTAAATGATCTAGACTTCCCCCAGAGTTTGAGAAACATCGACATTCAAATCCTTCTAGAAACATGGACTAAGGCAGAGAGCGAGTGTCACGGATGGTGATGCAGAAAGCTGGAACTTATAAATAAACATCCGACTGGCTTGATCACAAACTAAGGAGCATATGGGTGAGCCCTATAAAACCCCTAGAGCTCTCCCTGACTGCTATGCCCATGCAAAGGTCTTTATAGTAGTCTATTGCATGCCCACGTACCTTATACTGTGTGATACCTGAAAACCCTATAATAGAGAGCGGACACGACCACCGGCTCCCTGCACTTAATACGGATGGAGTCAGGGTCACCTAGAATCAAGCCAGTAAGGAAACACAAATAAAGGAAAAGGACTTATCTGAGGAATAAGCAGCAGGAGCCTCCAGCAGTGAACAACTCATCCAGGAAGAAGTATAAACCGCAAAGTGAGGTAGTATGGGAGGGAATATAAAGGGAGACAATTAGTGTAAATAGGTGACAGCTGGGAGAAGGAAAGGAGATGACAAAGTGAAACCAAAACAAAGAACCTCATGCAAGAGGTAGAGAAGAACGTCTAACAGACCTTCTCACAGAACTGGCGGTGACAGCGAGTCCCTGGCCCCCACTGGATACAGGGAAATCCCTATCCCGGCCCTGAAAAATAAAACCACCAAACTTGACCGCTGTTCGGGAGGAATACTAGTGTGGTATAAAGTGGAGCTCCATGAGCAGATCAGACCAGTCCACATCTACCTCCCAGTCTGACATCTACCTCTGTGTGGCCTACATACCACCACCTGAGTCCCCTTACTACAACCCAGAATGCTTTGAGATCCTGTAAAGGGAAGCCGCCCACTATCAAACCCTGGGCAAAGTCCTTATCATGGGAGATCTCAATGCCAGAACAGGCAGGAAAAGAGACCACAGATGGAAACATCTATATATATGGAGCACAGACCGGCAGCGACAGCTCACTACATACAGAGAGGAACAGTTACAACAGCACGGTAAATAAAAGTGGCAAAAATTTTTTGAATCTTTGCCGAAGCCTAGGACTCCATATCCTTAACGGTCGCACCAAGAGAGACTCTCTAGGAAGGACTACATTAAACTCCCATGTGGGCAGCAGCGTAGTGGACTACGCCATCATAGACATGGACCCCGCAAACATTGGGGCCTTCATAGTCAGCCCACAATCGTACTTGTCTGATCACAACCAAACATCCCTATATATTAAGTCCACAAACAAACCACCAGGACAAATACCTCAGTAGGCCGGGCTCTTCACACTACCTCCATCTTATAAGTGGTCCAAGACATCGGCTCAGAAATATAGAGGTGCACAATAACCAGAAATCCAAGGGATGCTCTACTACTTCAACAACATGGTGTTTGAGATAAACCCAGAAGGAGTCAATCAAGATGTAAGAGATCTTAATAATATATTTTACACCATGGCAGAAAGGAAGACCTTAAGATCTTCGGACTCAAATAAAAAGTATAGAGATCCCAATAACACCAACCTGCGGGAAGTCTACGACACAACGCAGAGGCAATACAAAACCCTCCTCAGAAGAAAAAAGCAAGAATATCTCTCAACCAAACTTACACAGCTTCAATATGCCCTCCAAGATAACTCCTTCTGGGAACTATGGAACCACCTGGGCACAAATGAGAAGAAAAACAACCTCCTTATTCAGAACGGCAACATATGGTTCCAGTATTTCAGAGACCTCTACAGAGACATCCCAAAAAAGAAAAACGTAACCCAGACCAAGAACAAATGAGGTCAAAACTGAAGAGCATGGAAGAGATACTTAAAGATTTCCAAAACCCGCTAGACTCACCCATAACACTGCAGGAGATATCAGAGAGAATATCAACCATAAGAGGTAAGAAAGCCAGCGGCACAGACAGCATCCCACCCGAAATGATTAAGTATAGCCCACCAGCAATACAGGCAGCCATAGCAAAACTGTACAACATTGTGCTAAGCGCTGGCTACTTCCCCCAAGCCTGGAACCATGGTGTCATAACCCCAATATACAAGAGCGGGGACAGGTATGACCCAACCAACTACCGAGGCATATGTATCAACAGCAATCTGGGGAAACTATTTAACAGTATCCTGAACCAGAGAATCCTCAGCTTTCTCATCCAGCACAATGTACTCAGTAAAAGCCAAGCAGGGTTCATGCCAAACCACCGGACCACAGACCACGTCTACACCCTGCACCGCCTCATCCATAACCATGTCCACAACACAAAGCATGGAAAGATATACGCTTGTTTCGTGGACTTCAAAAAGGCCTTTGACTCGGTGTGGCACCCAGGATTGCTTCTGAAGCTATTGGAGAGCGGAATAAGAGGAAAGACATACAACTTCATCAAAATCTTCTACACCGAGAACCGATGCAGCGTGAAGGTAAATGGGAAAAGAACGGCTTACTTCCAGCAGAGCCGAGGAGTCAGACAAGGCTGAAGCCTCAGTCCAACGAACTGGCAGCGGCTCTGGAGTCCTCCCCAACACCAGGTCTCATGCTCCATAACACTGAGGTGAAATTTTTTCCTGAATGCGGATGACCTTCTCCTACTATCACCAACTGAGAAAGGTCTCCAAGACCAGCTAGTCACTCTGGAGAAATTCAGCACCACATGGGCCCTTCCCATCAATTTAAAAAAGACGAACACTCTGGTGTTCCAGAGAAGGAAAACAAAGTCAGCCAAGCCCCCTACCTTCACGCTACACAACTTACCTCTTACAGCCACCAACAGGTACACCTACCTGGGCCTGATAATTAACCAAACTGGGAGCTTCAAATCAGCTATTGAGGAGCTGGAAGACAAAGCATGCAAGACCTTCTACAACATCAGAAGACGACTGTACCACCTCAAAGCACCCGTGAGGGTCTGGCTTAAAATCTTTGACTCCATCATTTCACCAATCATCCTTTATGGCAGTGAAGTCTGGGGCCCTCACACGTACCCCAACTGGTCAAGATGGGATTCTAGCCCAACAGAAATATTCCACCTGGAATTCTGTAAGCATCTCCTCCAGGTCCATGGGAGCACCTCTAACAGTGCCTGTCGAGGGGAGCTGGGCAGATTCCCTCTACACTTTACAATCCAGAAGAGGGCGCTATCATTCTGGCGCCATCTACATGTGCAATGAGCAGGACACTGGGTCAGTGGGGATGCTATGCAGTGGGTCAGTTTATATATGTATAAGTTTGTGACGCCAGTTGCAGCTTGCGCAGGTACTGTAGCAGGGGCCTTTAAGATGGTATGAGCACACGTACTAGGTGAGGAATGCCAGAGGGGGATATTGTCTCTGTATAGTGTCAACGGTGTCTCCTACCTGTAGTACGGCTGGACTCCTGTATCCTGGCTCACATGCAACAAATTGAGTGCTGTTAATAGGAGTAATGGAGGAATGATGGAATTCCACACAGATAATAGGGTCCAACTTGTCTTTACTTGATGTTATGATATGAAGCTTTGAATCCATACAATGTACAGCAATAGTCTAGGGTCCCAGCAGGTATTGGCAATATGTGGCAGGAATTTACATATATTCTGCATCTGATCATATGCCTAGAGAAACTGGCAGGTATCTATCTTCTGCTCTGTCTGAGGTCTGCTTGGTTTGGGTCTGACTAGCTGTGGAGGTACTTATCTTCTCCTTGTCTTGGAATCTTTACTTACAGGACTGCTCGCAGGGTATGATGGTTTCTTCTTGGAGATCTGATAGTTCTGAAGATGGCTGCTTTCCTTGTCCACCAGCTGAGGTAAGGGACTCAGGCTGGGAAGGTTGATCTGGGGCCTCAGCAGAGGCTTGGATCCTTGGTTGGGGTCCCTGTTTCTGGGAGCTCCTATCAACACAGCCTACCCCAACAGGGGGTGGCTGGTACACTGCCTAGAACTTTCCTTCCTCCCCGTGAAGTAGGATGTGTGAACATTCCACTCCTCCTCAGAAAGGGGGGAGCTAGCCTGGAATGAACTATTCCAGTCTAGGTCTATTAACTAGCTATGGTCTACTTACATATTGCTGCCACCTGCTGGTGTACATTGGGAATTACAGCAAATACATCTAATACAAATGCAATGTCATATTACACAGGATATTAAAACATTTACACCTTAACATCACATAGCAGGGTGACAGAGTTTTAGTGACATACTCTGGAATGTTACACATGGTAGTAGTGAAGGCTCCTATCACCATAAACCCTTGCTACACCAAGGAATCCCAGGCAAGGCAAAGCCCTAAAATCTACTTACTGAAACCCAGCTCGACCAGAAAATCACCCCATACAACTTCACAAAAGCCGGGATGAAGAACACAGTAAACAAGAGACAAGAGGAATATGTCAGTGAATGGAGGAAGGAGGTGAGAGCATCCCAGAAGCTGACGGTGTACCATAGCCAGCAGAGAGACTACAAACTGGCCCCATATGTGGAGAAAATAGGGAACCCCAGAGACCGGAAAATCCTGAGCCGCTACAGACTGAGCACTCACAGCCTGGCTGTCGAATCCGGACGGCATCGACAGAGCTACTTGCCTAGAGAAAGCAGACTGTGCCTGCAGTGCCAACTGGAGGCGGTGGAGGATGAGACCCACTTCCTGATTGATATACTGTCCCAAATACTCAGCAGTAAGGGGCATCCACTTTAGGAGACTCTCTGATCTACTCCAAGACTTCAGCTCCATGGAGGAGGAAGAGAAACTGCCCATTCTGCTGGGAGAGGATGAAAACACTGTGGACATAGCAGCACAATATATCAGTGCCTGCCACAGACTGAGAGGAGAGTGATATGCCATGGACTCCAATACCCTGACCCGGGGTGTGTCTGCACCCCTTACCCCGGGTGTGTCCCCATTTCTCAACCCTCTATTTCCCACATGCTTCGGCAATACTAATGTATAATTTTAGACCTGCCAATAAAGCTTTATTGATTGATAGATAGAGATGTCCCGAACTATTCGCCGGCGAATAGTTCTCGGCGAACATAGCTTGTTCGCGTTCGCCGCGGCGGGCGAACATATGCGATGTTTGGTACGCCCCCTATTCGTCATCATTGTGTAAACTTTGACCCTGTACCTCACAGTCAGCAGACACATTCCAGCCAATCACCAGCAGACCCTCCCTCCCAGACCCTCCCACCTCCTGGACAGCATCCATTTTAGATTCATTCTGAAGCTGTATTCTTAGTGAGAGGAGGGACAGTGTAGCTGCTGCTGATTTAATAGGAAAATCGATAGCTAGGCTAGTGTATTCAGTGTCCACTACAGTCCTGAAAGACTCATCTGATCTCTGCTGTAAGGACAGCACCCCAAAAAGCCCTTTTTAGGGCTAGAACATCATTCTGCTTTATTTTTATTTTTTTCCTGTGTAAATTAATTGCAGTTGCCTGCCAGCGTGTGTGTCAGGCTCACAGCGTATACTGTGCCCACTTGCCCAGTGCCACCACTCATATCTGGTGTCACAGTAGCTTGCATTTAAAAAAAAACCTGTAATATATTGACTGTAATATAATAGCCGTCACGCGTGTGTTTCATGCCCTGCAAGTGCATAGTGTCATTTCAGCGCCATTCATTTCTGGTGTCACATTCGATTACATTTAAAGAAAAACAACAATTTTGACTGTGAATAAATAGCAGTCAGTTGCACACACGTGTTTGTGTGTTTAAGGCCCATCTGCAAGTCCATAGTGTCACTCCAGCGCCATTCATTTCTGGTGTCACATTCGATTACATTTAAAGAAAAACAAAAATTTGACTGTGAATAAATAGCAGTCAGTTGCACACATGTGTTTGTGTGTTTAAGGTCCAGCTGAAAGTCCATAGTGTTACTTCAGCGCAACTCATATCTGGTGTTACAGTAGCTTGCACGCATAGTACAACTTAACTAATCTAAAAAAATGACAGGCAGAGGCAGGCCACCCCGCAGGGGCCGTTGTGGTCGTGGTGCTGTGATTCCCTTTGGCCCTAGAATAATGCCCAGTGTTCAGAGGCCACGTACCCTGAACTCGAAAAGTTCTGAGGACATAGTTGACTGGCTAACACAGGACACCCAATCTTCTACATCTTCCGCTCGGAACCTTGACGCACCATCCTCCTCCAGCTCAGCTTCGGGCACCTCTCAAGTTACCACTTGCCCGCCTGCCGCCACCACCAACACTAGCACCACAGCCGCTTCACTTGATCTGTCAGAGGAGTTATTTACCCATCAGTTGGAAGAAATTAGTGATGCGCAACCATTATTGCCAGAGGATGTAGATAACAGGGATATGTCTCAGTCAGGCAGCATTACACACATGGACGTACGGTGTGATGATGATGATGTTGTACCCACTGCTGCTTCCTTTGCTGAGTTGTCAGATACAAGTGAAGCGGTTGATGATGACGATGTGTCCGTGGATGTCACGTGGGTGCCCGCTCGAAGAGAAGAAGAACAGGGGGAAAGTTCAGATGGGGAGACAGAGAGGAGGAGGAGACGAGTTGGAAGCAGGGGGAGGTCGTCGCAAGGAGCTAGTGGCACAGTCAGACGCCAATCAACGCATGCTGTTGCCACCACCAGAATGCCGTCATTGCAAAGCTCAGCAGTGTGGCATTTTTTTTGTGTGACTGCCTCTGACAATGCCATTTGCAACCTGTGCCAAAAAAATACTGAGTCGTGGGAAGTCCAACACCCACCTAGGTACAACTGCTTTGCGAAGGCACATGATCGCACATCACAAACGCCTATGGGATCAACACATGAGTACAAGCAGCACACAAACTACATAGAAACATAGAATGTGTCGGCAGATAAGAACCATTTGGCCCATCTAGTCTGCCCAATATACTAAATACTATGGATAGCCCCTGGCTTTATCTTATATGAAGGATGGCCTTATGCCTATACCATGCATGCTTAAACTCCTCCACTGTATTTGCAGCTGCCACTTCTACAGGAAGGCTATTCCATGCATCCACTACTCTCTCAGTAAAGTAATACTTCCTGATATTACTTTTAAACCTTTGCCCCTCTAATTTAAAACTATGTCCTCTTGTAGCAGTTTTTCTTCTTTTAAATATTCTTTCCTCTTTTACCTTGTTGATTCCCTTTATGTATTTAAAAGTTTCTATCATATCCCCTCTGTCTCGTCTTTCTTCCAAGCTATACATGTTAAGGTCCTTTAATCTATCCTGGTAAGTTTTATCCTGCAATCCATGTACCAGTTTAGTAGCTCTTCTCTGAACTCTCTCCAAAGTATCAATATCCTTCTGGAGATATGGTCTCCAGTACTGAGCACAATACTCCAAATGAGGTCTCACTAGTGCTCTGTAGAGTGGCATGAGCACCTCCCTCTTTCTACTGGTAATTCCTCTTGCTATACACCAAAGCATTCTGCTAGCATTTCCTGCTGCTCTGTGACATTGTCTGCCTACCTTTAAGTCTTCTGAAATAATGATCCCTAAATCCCTTTCCTCAGATACTGAGGTTAGGACTGTATCACTGATTTTATATTCTGCTCTTGGGTTTTTACGTCCCAGGTGCATTATCTTGCACTTATCAACATTACATTTTAGTTGCCAGATTTTTGACCATTCCTCTAGTTTTCCTAAGTCCTTTTCCATTTGGTGTATTCCTCCAGGAACATCAACCCTGTTACAAATCGTTGTGTCATCAGCAAAAAGACACACCTTACCATTGAGGCCTTCTGCAATTTCGCTGACAAAGATATTAAACAATATGGGTCCCAGAACAGATCCCTGAGGTACCCCACTGGTAACAAGACCTTGGTCTGAATATACTACATTGACTACAACCCTCTGTTGCCTGTCCCTCAGCCACTGCCTAATCCATTCAACAATATGGGAGTCCAAGCCCAATGACTGCACTTTATTGATAAGCCTTCTATGTGGGACAGTATCAAAAGCCTTACTAAAGTCTAGATAAGCGATGTCTACTGCACCTCCTCCATCTATTATTTTAGTCACCCAATCAAAAAAATCAATAAGATTAGTTTGACATGATCTCCCTGAAGTAAACCCATGCTGTTTTTCATCTTTCAATCCATAGGATTTTAGATGTTCCACAATCCTCTCCTTAAGTATGGTTTCCATTAATTTCCCCACTATTGATGTCAGGCTTACTGGCCTATAGTTGCCCGATTCCTCCCTACTACCTTTCTTGTTAATGGGCACAACATTTGCTAATTTCCAATCTTCTGGGACGACTCCTGTTGCCAGTGATTGGTTAAATAAATCTGTTAATGGTTTTGCTAGTTCACCGCTGAGCTCTTTTAATAGCTTTGGGTGTATCCCATCAGGCCCCTGTGACTTATTTGTAATAATTTTAGACAGTTGACTTAGAACCTCTTCCTCTGTAAAGACACATGCGTCAAAAGATTCATTAGTCTTCTTTCCCAACTGAGGTCCTTCTCCTTCATTTTCCTTTGTAAAAACTGAACAGAAGTATTCATTGAGGCAGTCAGCTAGTTCTTTATCTTCTTCCATATACCTTCCTTCTTTAGTTTTTAATTTGGTAATTCCTTGTTTTAGTTTCCTTTTTTCATTTATGTATCTGAAGAATGCCTTATCGCCTTTTTTCCCTGACTGAGCTAATTTCTCTTCTGCCTGTGCTTTAGAAGCTCTTATAACTTGTTTGGCCTCTCTCTGCCTAATCTTATAAATTTGTCTATCATCCTCGTTTTGTTTTTTTTATAATTCCTAAATGCTATTTTTTTTGTTTTTAATGATTTTGGCCACTTCTGCTGAGTACCACAGTGGTCTCTTCCTTTTTTTGCTTTTACTGACAAGCCTAATGCAATCTTCTGTTGCCTTCAATAGTGCCACTTTTAAGTAGTCCCATTTCTCCTGGACTCCAATGAAACTGTTCCAGTCTGATAGGGACTCATATACCACTAATCTAATTTTAGAAAAGTCAGTTTTTCTAAAATCTAAAACTTTTGTTTTTGTGTGGTGTGACTCAGTCACTGTACTTATAGTAAACCACACTGACTGGTGATCACTAGATCCCAAGCTTTCCCCTACAGTAATATCAGATACCAAATTCCCATTTGTGAATACTAAATCTAAAATGGCCTCCTTCCGGGTAGGCTCCTCCACTACTTGCTGTAGAGATAATCCCAGTAGGGAATTTAGAATATCTGTACTCTTGGCAGAACTAGCTATTTTGGTTTTCCAGTTTACATCTGGAAGATTGAAGTCTCCCATAATGATAACTTCCCCCTTCAATGTCATTTTAGCTATTTTCTCAACTAGTAGATCATCTAATTCTTTGACTTGGGTAGGTGGTCTATATATAACACCTACACGAGTTACCTTATGATTATCAAGCTGCAAGGTAACCCAAACTGACTCTAAATTGTTCTCGCTAACTTGTATCAAATTCGATTTTATGCTATCTTTCACATACAGGGCCACCCCTCCCCCCTTCTTGCCTTCTCTGTCTTTCCTGTATAGAGAGAACCCTGGTATTGATATATCCCAGTCATTACTCCCCTTGAACCACGTCTCAGTAACAGCCACTACATCTATATTCTCAGATGCCATTATAGCCTCAAGCTCATTGATCTTATTCCCTAGACTGCGAGCATTTGTAGACAAGACTCTGAGCTTGTCATTTCTTAACCTTTGTGCTACTGGCCTTTTCTGGCATTGTTCCGGGGGGCAGTCGGACTGCTGGATTATCACTCTTTTGCCCCCCTTTCCTAGTTTAAATGCTTCTTAGCAAATACTTGGAACTGTTCACCGAGGACATTCGTTCCCTTGAGAGAAAGATGCAAACCATCTTTCTTGTACAGTTCTTTTCCATTCCAACAAGAGCTATCATGAGACACAAAGCCAAACCCTTGGTTCAGACACCATTCACCAAGCCATACATTGAATTCCTTAATGCGCATCTTCCTGTCATGCTGAAGGTTATGCACAGGCAAAACTGCAGAGAATGAAACAGTTGATGCAACCTCCCGTATATCCTTTCCAAGTGTATGAAAAGCTTCTTTCACCTTTGAAACCTCATTGCAAGCCAGATCGTTTGTCCCAAGATGGAGAATAACATCCACTTCCCTTTCCTGCTTTGCTTGCCTAACTATATTTAGGATCCGTCGTCTATCCCTGCTAGCGGTAGCACCAGGGAGACATCTCACAACACCATTCTCCTCAAACTTCACACCTCTTATGATGGAATCGCCCACCAACAGCTGCTTACTATCAATCCTCACCTTCTCCTTTTTGTCTTTGGCTGCAGTCTTGCATACTTTAGGCATGGGAGATGATTGTTTCTCACCCACTGTGCTTGAGCCATCCTCCATGTTGCTCTTGCACTCTGAAAGTGCTGCAAATGAATTATGGAGAGCCACAGACTGTGGGACATGCCTTCTATCCACAACTCTCAGTCTACCTGAACCTTCAGTAACCCATCTTCCATTTCTAGGGGGCCTCTGTGGCAGTGGCATTGCAATGTTCTCAGCCTGGGTTTGTTTAGTGGTTAATTTAAAAATCTCATATTTCAAAAAGGTTATTTCCTGCTGCATTATGGAGAGCTGTCTACAGATCAGACAGTATCCAAACCTTTGAAGAGTGGAACCTGAAATAAAAGCACAACAATTCCTGCACAGAACCAGATCTGCCATTGTAAAGAGGGGAAAGATTTTAAACAAACAAATCTTACTTGTTTAGATTGTATCCACCTCCAGATTACCTCCTGAGTATCTCCTGAATATCTCCAATGCACTTCTACAGCAGCACTTGAACTAGCAGCCTTGGAAAAGCAGCAAGCTAAACTAAAAGCCGCCATCCTCCTCCTGGTCCAGCATCTTCAGCCACGTCAACCACTGCTGTCCTCCTTGCCCCCTCTCAACCATCCGCCACTCCGTCTCTCGCCTTGAGCAGTTCCTGCTCATCTGCCCACAGTTAGGTGTCTGTCAAGGACATGTTTGAGCGTAAGAAGCCAATGTCACAAAGTCACCCCCTTGCCCGGCGTCTGACAGCTGGCTTGTCTGAACTCTTAGTGTAGTGTCCCACTAGGTAGGCGTGGGCACTACACAAGGGTCAATTGGTTTGCGTGTTACTTCTACTCACAAGGGACAGTGATCTTATATTTAACTATGCATTTAAGGTATTTTCTATGTGTTTTTACATGCAATGTTTCCCCTGTGTTAATGCTTAGCAGGCCTAGTTGGGTGCAATTAGACATCCTAGACACTAGAGGGAGATAGGGAGCCCCTAGTATAAATGTCCAGGCCCAGACAGGGAGGAGTGGGTTCATAGTCAGGAGTCTGTGGAGACAGAAGTGAGAAGGCACCAGCCAGAGATATGCTCAGGGCCTCCTCCTGACATGCAGCTTGATAGCCCTGGCTGCTAGCTACAACCAGGAGGCTAGTGAAGAACTCTAGCCTGCCTGAAGATCAAGTGAGCCTTAGTTAGCTCAGAAGATTACCCCAGTAGTAGGAATGGACCTCCTGGGAGAAACCGGCAGCTTCCCTACCAAGCAAGGATAATACCAGGTCAGATAAGTAACCTGATGGGCAGAGGTTCTATAAAGTAAAGCAAGCGCCAATACTGGAGGAAGATTATATATACCAAGGATTTAAGCCAGCAATTAGGCATCCGGGCCTTGGGATCCAGCCAGCTAGAATAGCTGAAGGGGATAGAGAAGCATTGCACTGCAAAGCATTAACTGTTTGCCCTCCAAGTATCTTGCATAATTAATACCTGCCACTATTGACAGTCAACCTGCTTGTGAAGTATTGTTCAAGGGACTGCATTATCATCATTATCAATTGTAACTGTATGTACAAAGTTGGACCGTTTTCACCAAGTAAAGCAACGTTTGGTTTACCCACTGCGTACTCATTTACTACTCCTACAAATCGGTGTGCCACCGTTACAGGCACTGGCGTCACGAATCTTAAAAGGGACCTTGCTTCAGGCACTCTAAATACCTGCAACATCCAGGGCACCTCACACAACATCAGGTCAGGTCTCTACATACAGAGTGTGCCCCAGAGGAACTTGTGTCTACCTCTCCTTCACTGCCGCATGCCTGCCCAGGGTTCTCCTTCAAATAGTGAGTAACCCTCGATTGCCCATAACCGTGACCTCACTTCGCAATACCCTGCAGGTCTGAAGTGTTGCATTAGCCCGCCAGCTTTTACGATACAAGCTGGTGGATTCTGAGGCCTTCCAAAAATTTGTAGCTATTGGGACACCGCAGTGGAAGGTACCCGGCCGAAATTTCTTTGCACAAAAGGCAATCCCCAACCTGTACTCGATTGTGCAAAAGGAAGTCATGGCATGTCTGGCACACAGTGTTGGGGCAAGGGTCCATCTGACCACTGATACTTGGTCTGCAAAGCACGGTCAGGGCAGGTATATCACCTACACTGCGCTTTGGGTAAACCTGCTGACGGCTGCCAAGCATGGAATGCGTGGCTTTGCAGAGGAGTTGGTGACACCTCCTCTGGAGGTGGCAGGCCTGCTGCCACCTCCTCTACTCCTCCTACTCCATCCTCTTCCATAACCTCCTCGGCTGAGTCTTCTTCTGCTGCTGCGTCTTGCTCCACATCAATGGCACCCCCCTAGCCCCCCAGGCGATATTCCACATCCCGGATACGACAGTGTCACGCCGTCTTGGGGTTGACTTGCCTGAAAGCAGAGAGTTACACCGGACCAGCACTCCTGTCTGCCCTGAACGCACAGGTGGATCAGTGGCTGACTCCGCACCAACTGGAGATCGGCAAAGTGGTGTGTGACAACGGAAGCAATTTGTTGGCGGCATTGAATTTGGGCAAGTTGACACATGTGCATGGCACATGTGTGTAATCTGATCGTACAACGCTTTGTGCATAAGTACCCAGGCTTACAGGACGTCCTCAAGCAGGCCAGGAGGGTGTGTGGCCATTTCAGGCGTTCCTACACGGCTATGGCGCACTGTTCAGATATCCAGCGGCGAAACAACCTGCCAGTGAGGCGCTTGATTTGCGACAGCCCAACACGTTGGAATTCAACACTCCTAATGTTCGACCGCCTGCTCCAACAAGAAAAAGCCGGCAACGAGTTTTTTTATGACCGGGGTGCTAGGAAAGCCTCTGCGGAGCTGGGAATTTTTTTGCCCCGTTACTGGACGCTCATGCGCAATGCCTGTAGGCTCATGCGTCCGTTTGAGGAGGTGACAAACCTAGTCAGTCGCACCGAAGGCACCATCAGCGACATCATCCCATTTGTATTCTTCCTGGAGCGTGCCCTGCGAAGAGTGCTGGATCAGGCCGTAGATGAGCGTGAAGAGGAAGAGGAAGAGTTGTGGTCACCATCACCACCAGAAACAGCCTTATCAGCATCGCTTGCTGGACCTGCGGCAACTCTGGAAGAGGAGTGTGAGGAAGAGGAGTCAGAGGAGGAATGTGGCTTTGAGGAGGAGGAGGAAGACCAACCACAACAGGCATCCCAGGGTGCTCGTTGTCACCTATCCGGTACCCGTGGTGTTGTACGTGGCTGGGGGGAAGAACATACCTTCAGTGAGATCACTGAGGACGAGGAACGGGACATGAGTAGCTCGGCATCCAACCTTGTGCAAATGGGGTCTTTCATGCTGTCGTGCCTGTTGAGGGACCCTCGTATAAAAAGGCTGAAGGAGAACGACCTGTACTGGGTGGCCACGCTACTAGACCCAGCAGAAAGTGCCTGAAATGTTACCGAATTACCGCAAGTTAGAAAGGATGCAGCAGTTCCAAAATAAATTAAAAAGTATGCTTTACACAGCGTATAAGGGTGATGTCACAGCACAACAGGAATCTAACAGGGAAAGAGGGGATGTCCTACGCATCGCCACAGCCCTTCAGGGTCCACCCTCAGAGAACGACTCGACCGACAGGTAGCAGACTACCTCGCCTTAACTGCAGATATTGACACTCTGAGGAGCGATGAACCCCTTGACTACTGGGTGTGCTGGCTTGACCTGTGGCCTGAGCTATCCCAATTTGCGATAGAACTTCTGGCCTGCCCCGCTTCAAGTTTCCTGTCAGAAAGGACCTTCAGTGCAGCAGGAGGTATTGTCACTGAGAAGAGAAGTCGTCTAGGTCAAAAAAGTCTAGATTACCTCACCTTTATTAAGATGAATGAGGGATGGATCCCGAAGCGACTGACAGTGGGCGATACATTTGACTAAAAAAGGCCTGATGAGATGAGCTGCCTTGGGCTAAAAATGGTCCACACGCTGCTGTATTTTATCTCTGAATGCCGGATGACTTGCATGACTTATCCGCCACCAACTAGGGTTCAAGCCGCAATGTTTTAGGGCACTTTCTGCAACAATACCTAATTTTTCAGGCATGTGTACATGCCTAATTTTTCTGGCCTCTGGTGCTGCACTGTGGCTTCAAAAACCAAACAAAAAAAAAGGCACATACATGTGTCAATTCCCCTTCGTGATCGTTACCTTGTTGTGGTGAAGGGGCTTGCGTATCACAATGAAGCGATCACATCTATGAGTGTGTTGGCAATGTTGGCACACCCCAGATGATAAGGTCGTTGCTTCATTGTGAACAGACCAAAAGCGATCGGCTGGATAATTTTGCACAGAAAAAACATTAATTTTCTTTGTGATCATCTAAGGTGATCATTAACCACTTAAGGACTTAGGACGTACCGGTACGGCATGGGTCCCGAATCCTTAAGGACCCATGACGTACCGGTACGTCATGGCTTTAATTTGCTATTCCGGCGCCGCGGGGGTTAATCGGAACGGGATTTCGGCTGAAATCATTCAGCCGGCATCCCGTAACAATGCAGGGGGGGGGGTCATTTGTATCGACGATCGCAGAAAACCGCAGGTCAATTCAGACCTGCGGTTTTCTGCGTTTCCGGTCCATTCGGGTGTCCTGTGACCCGATGAACCGGAAAAAGACTGCGATCGGTGGCGTAATTATACACCACCTATCGCAGTCCGAGGATTTGGAGAGGCGGTGCTGGCCCTGGTGCTGAACGCCGCTGTCCAGGGTGCTGATTGGTGCAGGGGAGAGAGGCGCGAGATTCAAACTTCCTGCGCTCCTCTCTCCCCTCCTCTTCCTGTCCAGCACCCTGACCGTGCAGCACCGTCCAGCGTCCAGCTCCTGAGTCCCCCTAATCGTAATCCATCACCCTCCTGCACCCATCGCCACCCAGGTAGGTTAGGGTCAGTGAGGGAGAGGCACCGTTAGGAAGGGAAAGAAGGGAAAAGTTAGGGGAAAAAAAAAAACTTTTACACTAAACTTTCTTTTCTTTCTTTCTGATCCATCTATCAGACCCCAGACCCCCCCCTGCCACTTTGAGCCTGAGATTCCGGATTTTGCTGGCAATCCTGGAATCCAGATTTCCACAGTGGGGTTTACTGAAATTGACTATTTTAGTTTTTTTTTCAGTAACCCACTGGTGAATCTGATGGTGGAGCAGACGAATCTGTACGCCCAACAGTTCGTCGCTCAAAACCCAGGCTCATTTTTGGCTAGACCCGGTGGCTGGACGCCGGTCAGTGCAGCCGAGATGAGGACATTTTGGGGCCTCGTGCTGCATATGGGTCTAGTCCAAAAACCCAGTGTCAGGCAATACTGGAGTGGGGACGTCCTATACCAGACCCCACTGTACAGTATGGCCATGACACGTCCCCGGTTTGAGGCCATCCGGAAATGTCTGCATTATTCCGATAATGCAGCATGTCCACCCCGAGGTGATCCTGCCTATGACCGGCTGTATAAGATACGGCCGGTCATCGATCACTTTGGGGCCACATTTCAGCAGGCCTACGTACCTGGAAGGGAGGTCGCGGTTGATGAGTCTCTCGTTGCGTTCAAGGGGAGACTCAGTTTCCGCCAATATATTCCCACAAAGCGGGCGAGGTATGGCGTGAAGCTATACAAAATTTGTGAGAGTACCTCAGGGTACACTTACAAATTTCGTGTGTACGAGGGGCGAGATTCCCGGATTCAACCCCCAGAATGTCCCCCCACTCTGGGTGTTACCGGGAAACTCGTGTGGGACCTTATGTACCCACTGCTGGATAACGGTTACCACTTGTACGTGGACAACTTTTATACCAGCATTCCCTTGTTCAGGTCCCTTGCCGCCAGATCCACGTTCGCTTGTGGGACCGTGCAGAAAAATCAACGCGGCCTCCCTGCCCACTCCCTCCAGGTACCTATCCCCAGGGGTGAGACCCGTGCACTTACCAGTAGAAACCTGTTGCTGGTCAGATATAAGGACAAGAGGGATGTCCTTATGCTGTCCACAATCCACGGTAACAGCACCACCCCAGTCCCTGTGCGAGGTACCGCGGCAACGGTCCTCAAGCCCGATTGTATCGTCGACTACAATCGGTATATGGGAGGAGTTGATCTCTCTGATCAAGTCCTCAAACCATATAATTCCATGCGCAAAACCCGGGCATGGTACAAAAAAGTTGCGGTCTACTTGGTACAGGTTGCCATGTACAACTCTTTTGTACTATCCCGAAGCGCTGGCAGCACAGGGACATTCCTCCAATTCTATGAGGCAGTCCTCAAAGACCTGATCTTTTCGGACCGGGAAAGAGCAGGCCGGAGTACCTCGGGAATTGGAGGCGCCCGGATCGTCCCTGGCCAACACTTTCCAGGTGTGGTCCCCCATACTGGAAAGAAGGGACGAACCCAAAAAAGATGCAGAGTGTGTCACAAGAGGGGGATACGGAAGGACACCACTACTCAATGTGACACGTGCCCCGATCATCCGGGCCTCTGCATTATCAATTGCTTCAGGGAGTATCACACTTCCATGGAGTACTAAATTTTTATAATCCCCAACAGTCCACTAGAGAACATAAAAAACTATGGCTCTCAGACTTTGGAGACACGGAAACAATTTTTTTTCCCCAAAAAAATATTAGTTTTAGAGCAGGCATCCTCAAACTGCGGCCCTCCAGATGTTGTAAAACTATAACTCCCAGCATGCCCAGACAACCTACAGCCATCAGCAGGGCATGGTGGGAATTGTAGTTTTACAACATCTGGAGGGCCGCAGTTTTTAGGATGCCTGCTTAGTGTCTCAGAAGTCTGAGAGCCATACATATTGGGCATCGTCGCGTGCGTAAAAGTCGTCGCTATAAAAATAACTTTTGAGCAAATGCCTCGGATGAACGGTGTTAAAAATATAAAATAAAAACGGTGCCAAAACACCCATTTTTGGGCAAAATTTCCATTTGAATCCTTTTTGCCGGTAATAAAGCAAGGGTTAACAGCCAAACAAAACTCAATATTTATGGCCCTGATTCTGTAGTTTGCAGAAACACCCCATATGTGGTCGTAAATGGCTATATAGCCGCACGGCAGGGCATAGAACGAAGGGAACTCCATACGGTTTCTGGAAGGCAGATTTTGATGGACAGTTTTTTTTTTGACACCATGTCCCATTAGAAGCCCCCCTGATGTAGCCTAGACTAGAAACTCCAAAAAAGTGACCCCATCTAAGAAACTACACCCCTCAAGGTATTCAAAAGTTACTTTACAAACTATGTTAACCCTTTAGGTGTTCCACAAAACTAAATAGCGAATGTAGAAACAATTTTAGAATTTTTTTTTTGTTACATTGCCTCAAAAAAGAGTAATATAGAGCAACCAAAAATCATATTTACCCCTAAAATAGTCCCAAAACAACAACCACCTTATCCCGTAGTTTCCTAGATGGGGTCACTTTTATGGAGTTTCTTCTCTAGGGGTGCATCAGGGTGCTTGAAAGGGTACATGGTGTAAATAAACCAGTCCAGCAAAATCTGCCTTCCAAAAACCATATGACGTTCCCCTTCTTCTATGTCCTGCCGTTTAGCCAAATAGTAGTTTACGACCACATATGGGGTGTTTCTGCAAACTACAGAATCAGGGCAACCCATTTTAAGTTTTGTTTGGCAGTTAACCCTTGTTTTACTCCTGGAATAAATTGATTATATTGGAAAATTTTCCAAAAAATAGAAATTTCTAAATTGTTTCTCCATCTGTCAATAACTCTTGTGGAACACCTAAAGGGTTAACAAAGTTTGTAAACCCAGTTTTGAATACCTTGAGGGGTGTACTTTCTTAGATGGAGTCACTTTTTTGAAATTTCTATTCTAGGGGTGCAACAGGGGGCTTCAAATGGGACATGGTATAAACAAAACCAGTCCTGCAAAATCTGCCTTCCAAAACCCATATGGTGTTCCCCTCCTTCTATGTGCTCCCGTTTGGCCAAACAGTAGTTTACGACCACATATGGGGTGTTTTTGCAAACTACAGAATCAGGGCAACCCATTTTGAGTTTTGTTTGGCAGTTAAGCCCTGTTTTACTCCTGTAAAAAATTGATTATATTGGAAAATTTTCCAAAAAATTGAAATTTCTAAATTGTTTCTCCATCTGCCAATAACTCTTGTGGAGCACCTGAAGGGTTAACAAAGTTTGTAAACCCAGTTTTGAATACCTTGAGGGGTGTACTTTCTTAGATGGAGTCACTTTTTTGAAATTTCTATTCTAGGGGTGCAACAGGGGGCTTCAAATGGGACATGGTATAAACAAAACCAGTCCTGCAAAATCTGCCTTCCAAAACCCATATGGTGTTCCCCTCCTTCTATGTGCTCCCGTTTGGCCAAACAGTAGTTTACGACCACATATGGGGTGTTTCTGCAAACTACAGAATCAGGGCAACCCATTTTGAGTTTTGTTTGGCAGTTAACCCTTGTTTTACTTCTGGAAAAAATTGATTATATTGGAAAATTTTCCAAAAAATAGAAATTTCTAAATTGTTTCTCAATCTGCCATTAACTCTTGTGGAAGACCTAAAGGTTTAATACAGTTTGAAAAAACAGTTTTGAATACCTTGAGGGGTGTAGTTTCTAGAATGGGGTCATTTTTGGGAGGTTTCTATTATCTAAGCCTCACAATATGACTTCAAACCTGAACTGGTCCATAAAAAGTGGGATTTTGAAGATTTCTGAAAAATTTCAAAATTTGCTTCTAAACTTCTAAGCCTTGTAACATCCCCAAAAAATAAAATATCATTCCCAAAATGCTACAAACATGAAGTAGACATATGGGGAATGTAAAGTCATCACAATTTTTGGGGGTATTACTATGTATTACAGAGGTAGAGAAACTGAAACTTTGAAATTTGCTAATTTTTCAAAATTTTTGGTAAAATTTTTATTTTTTTATGCAAAAAAATTAACTTTTTTGACCCAATTTTAGCAGTGTCATGAAGTAAAATATGTGACGAAAAAACAATCTCAGAACGGCCTGGGTAAGTCAAAGCGTTTTAAAGTTATGAGCAGTTAAAGTGACACTGGTCAAATTTGCAAAAAATGGCCAAGTCCTTAAGGTGAAATAGGGCTGAGTCCTTAAGGGGTTAAAGCCTACTAGGCCAACAATGGGTCCACACTGCAGAATCATTGTTTTCTGGGTCACTTAACTGTCACTGAACTACCTCAGCACGACCATAGGCTTTGAAAAAAAAACACCGCCTGCAATCTCCCAAACGTGCGCACGAGCACAGTCATCACTACACCAAGATTGACGCATAGAGGTATAAAATTTATGTCATGAGTGTGTCAACTATATTGACAACTCTTTGCGGTTGTCTAAAATCTATTCCATACACGTCCCCTGATAGGGGACGTAACAGGGATTAAACTGATAGGAATAGTACTACTTAACACACCTTATAATAATAATAATAATAATAATACTTGTGGACGTAACAGGGATTAAACTGATACGAATAGTACTACTTAACACACCGCTCCTATCTGGTGGCACAGTAGATTGCACGCGCAGTGCCCCAAATTGGACGTAGGAGGACCGACCAAGCATCTTTTTCCATCTCCCGGTTCCTAAAATCGATTCCATATACACGTCCCCTGATAGGGGACGTAACAGGGATTAAACTGATAAGAATGGTACTACTTAACACACCGCTCCTATCTGGTGGCACAGTAGATTGCACTTGCAGTGCCCCAAATTGGAAGTAGGAGGACCGACCAAGCATCTTTTTCCATCTCCCGGTTCCTAAAATCGATTCCATATACACGTCCCCTGATAGGGGGACGTAACAGGGATTAAACTGATAATAATAGTACTACTTAACACACCGCTCCTATCTGGTGGCACAGTAGATTGCACGCGCAGTGCCCCAAATTGGACGTAGGAGGACCGACCAAGCATCTTTTTCCATCTCCCGGTTCCTAAAATCGATTCCATATACACGTCCTCTGATAGGGGACGTAACAGGGATTAAACTGATAGGAATAGTACTACTTAACACAGCTTATAATAACGCAGAGAGAGGCAACGCAGAGAGAGGAGTCTGAAGAGGAGGAGTCAGAGGAGGAAGGTGGCTTTGAGGAGGTGGAAGACCAACCACAGCAGGCGTCCTAGGGGGCTTGTTGTCACCTTTCGGGGACCCTTGGTGTTGTACGTGGCTGGGTGGAGGAAGAGACCTTCAATGACGTCAGTGAGGACAAGGAACGGGACATGGCTAGCTTGGTATCCAACCTTGTGCAAATGAGAGTTTGCGGTTGTGCAAATGGACTGTTTGCGGTTGTTTGCGGTGCGTTAAACGGGGAGTTGGGTCTGTAACTGTGAAGCGGGCGTAACCTTTACACTACCTGATCGATACAACATCATACCTGATGTTTTAAAGCACGTTATTCCAAACAATTTAGGAATGTTAGTTGATTTATGCCCTTTATGGATTAAAACCAGACTCTGCGTCAACTATGTAATTTTCCATGGGAGTTTTGCCATGGATCCCCCTCTGGCATGCCACAGTCCAGGTGTTAGTCCCCTTGAAACAACTTTTCCATCACTATTGTGGCCAGAAAGAGTCCCTGTGGCTTTTAAAATTCGCCTGCCTATTGAAGTCTATGGCGGTTCGCCCTGTTCGCCCGTTTGCGAACATTTGCGGAAAATCGCGTTCGCCGTTTGCGAACGGAAAATTTGATGTTATCTCTATTGATAGATAGATAGATAGATAAATAGATAGATAATAAATAGATAGTTAGATAGATAGATAGATATGAGATAGATAGATAGATATGAGATAGATAGATATGAGATAGATAGATATGAGATAGATAGATATGAGATAGATAGATAGATATGAGATAGATAGATAGATAGATAGATAGATAGATAGATAGATAGATAGATAGATAGATAGATAGAGAGATAGATAGATAGATAGATAGATAGATAGATAGATAGATAGATAGATAGATAGATAGATAGATACCGGTATGTATTTAGACAAATTTGCAGTAGTTTATGAAGCCATTAGGCATGTGCCTCATCATTTGGCAGGAATTAGTGTAACCTACATTAGTCTCGGGCCATGCTCTCACTGTGCAGGTTATAAAGTACATGCTCGGTATAGTACTTTCTCTTGTTAGAAAATATAAATATGCATATTTTTATCTGTCTCATAACAATCAAAATGAAATATATTTATATTCATCTACAAAGTACAAACCGCTCTAGTAAAGAGGCACTGAGTGAACTTTACTAGATATAAAACATTTACAGGCCATTAATATGAACTGTGTGTACCTAACAGAATTTTTTTTCAAAAATACTGTAAAAATCTTGTAGCTATTGGCATTGTTGAATTGGGGACACTCTGCTCTAAGTACTATATACTGTATACTGTAGATTTAAAGTGAAGCTACACCGTCAGAATAAGGGCTCATGCACATGAACGTATATTCTTTCCGTATCCGTTCCGTTCATTTTGCGGACTGTATGTGGAACTAATCATTTCTGTGTGCATTCTGTTTTCGTATGTCCGCATGTCTGTTCCGCAAAAAAATAGAACATGTCTTATTATTGTCCGCATCACGGATTATCTGGCAGTGTAAAATGCTTGTTCATCGGTAATAGATTATTCATGTGGTCACAAAAACTATTGTTTGCCGGCAACAGATCGTGCTGTGTAGACAGCCTCTGCTGCCGGCAAACGAGTCTGTATGGAGATGAGCTATGGCATTCGTGATCGCTCCTCTCCATACTGTGAAGTATGCATGTAAATGTAGGTCACTCCTCCACTGACGAGCAGGCGCTTGTTGGGAAGGAATGCTTCCTTCTCAACAATTGGCTGCTGTGTCGTCCTGTGTAAAGGATCTTTAGACAGTCTTAAACTAGGCCAGATTTATCACAGTGGCTGATGTTTGCTGATAAACCGGAAACATCTTTAGACTGTCTACTGTAAGTATACGCCACCTATAAGTTGGCATAATTTTGGTGCATTTAAGCCACTCCCCTTTCACGCGAAGCCACACTCCATTGTCGAACATGGCATAAAAACATTTATAAAGTGTGGAAAACTGGTGCAAATCATGTACGCCAGTTTTATTTTACCATTTTCAATATTATCAGATTTAGGGATCATGCACAGGAATGTATTTTCTTTCCTTGTCTGTTAGTTTTTGTTTGTTTTTTGTGGACTGTATGCAGAACCATTTTTTTCAATGGGTCCGTAAAAAAAAAAAGAAAGTTACTCCGTGTACATTCCATTTCTATATGTCCGTATGTCCGTTCCGCAAAAAAATAGAACATATCCTATTATTGTCCGCATACAGAGAAGGATAGGACTGTTCTATTAGGGGCCAGCTGGTCTGTTCCGCAAAATACAAAATGCACACGGATGTCATCTGTATTTTTTGCAGATCCGTTTTTTACATTCGTGTGCATGAGCCCTTACCTGAGTTAGTGATTAGAGGCTAGCTGTTATGATGGTTCCCTTACATATCACAAAGAAAGAATCTGCTCCCGTATCATTATCTTTCATATACTGAGTAGCAGAAGAGCATGGTACACCTTACTGAGATGTACCGTATGTTTCGCCCTATAAGACGCACCGGCCCATAAGACACACCTAGGTTTTAGAGGACAATAAGAAAAATAATTTTTTTATTAGACCTCAGATCAGCAATCAGACCCCCAATGTTAATCAGACCTCAGCCCACAGCCCCAATCAGATCCCCAATCTTAATAAGATCTCAGATCAGACCCCAATGTGAATGACCCCCAATCAGACCTCAGATCAGAGCCCAATATAAAGAAGACCCCCAATCATACCTCAGATGAGACCCCCATACCTCATATCAGCGCCCCCAGCCATATATGATCATCCCCCAGTCATATAATCAGCCCCCGGTATTAATCAGCCCCCAGCCATATGTACTGAGCATCCAGCCATATATACTCAGCCCCCAGCCATATGTGAGCAGCCCCAGCCATAATTCAGCCTCAGATCACAAAATAAAAAACTCACTTACCCCTCCTGCTCCTGGACGCCGCCGCTCCTCGCATTGCGATCCTCTTCCTCTTGCTGTCGGCTGTGCTCTGAATTGGCGCGCACAGCGTGAGGTCACATAGCGCCCTCATGCTGTGCGCAGCCTTCACAGCCGACAGCCGAGGACCAGGAAGCGGCGGTGAGTACAGAGCCTTTACCGCTTCCCGGTCCTCCAGTACTAATGAGCGCTTCCATAATGTAAACGCTCATTAGTATTCGCCCCATAAGACACAGGGGCATTTTCCCCCACTTTGGGAGAAAAAAAATGCATCTTATGGGGTAAAAAATACGGCTTAACAGTAGTTGTGAAGAAGTAAAACACTAATAGCTGCTGCAGCCTCTGTCTGTGTCTCTCTGCATCTGTGTCTCTCTCACTGTAGCTCACTCCTACTCCCTCTCCATAGATGGATTCAGAGTGAATGTCAATTTAGGAAAGAAGACTGGAGAAGAGCTGATAAGAGGAGAAAGGGGCATTTTTCTCTGATAAGATATATTAGAAAGTTTCTTATTTTTGACTGCACTATTGATTTATGCAAAGTTGTGTGAAACATAAATTATTATATTCTCTCTGCCTATAGCCACCTCTAGAGGGCGTTTAGAAGTTCTCTGCATACATCTCCTATTAAATTTAATAGTAAGTTCAATTCAAGTAAACTCCCGCTGGTGATAGCTACAGGAATTCAGAATTTCATTATTCAAAATGTACGGTAAGGCTTTTCCTTGTTCCCGCTACACTCTACATCCTGGTCATGGCTCGACACACAGAAATGGCTAGAAATACCACTCAAGAACTGCTGAGGGGAGGGGGTCACTGCTGTGGCCGGTGACTGGCATTTCCAGCCACCTGTGTCTCATGCCGGGACCGAGAAATAGAAAGCAGTAGGGACCAGACTCACATCAGAAGAGCAGAAACAGACTGATGAGGTAAGTAATGGTTATTTTTCATTGTGGCCCTTTAAAAAAAATCCCCTCCCCCTTTCCCCAGACAACCCCTTTAAGACCAGTGTTTAAGGACTGCTGCAATAAGAACCTTTTGCATTTGAGGTCCAGCTCTGACACATCATGTGGACAATAAATTGGAGCAATAAATAGATTTTAATGTGGTCACTGACAAATAATGAAATTTAAAGGTGCCTGTGTTGTAGTGACAGATTGTTTTCAGAAAAATTAAAATAAGTGACTGCTGCTGTGTGTAGAAACCCGAAGCAATATGAAGCAATTCTAATCATGATCTTCTGACACTTTTCTGGTAGAGATTGTAATCCCAATGCTTACATCTTCAGCTCACTCAACCTCAGGGAAAACTGATCAGCTCTCCAAAATATCAGCATTTGTCACATAGAGCATGAATGCATTGACCTCATCCCTAGTGGTCTCCAACTGCAGAGATTTACACATCCTCCCATCCATGCTCACGCGGTGAACAATATGACTTCTTTGTGCATTGGTTGTCTGGAGCTGTCATAGAAGGTGTGATTTTTTTCAGATCCAAAAGAGAATGTAATGATGGGTAACGATGCGGTCAATCACCAACATTTTTCATCAATAACACGCCGGCCCCTGCATGGGACTATATCAGGAGAGCAGGCACTGAGAATACTGAGGGTGTAGAATGGTGGTGGAGGGATCCTAAAGGACTGAGAAGAAGGTAGGTGACCACGAATGTAAATGGGGAGTTTTTTTTTATCTCGATCTTCATTTTGGTATGGGGTTCTCTGGCAATAATTTGGATTTCTGCCTCCTGCACCCTCAGCACTGACTCCTTACTCTAGCATGTAATTCCATATGGTTAGCCGATGAAGGAGCCGAAGCAATTGTTTAGCATTGCTAAAGTTCTTACTGCAAAGTGATGTCCCAGCCACCACCGTGGGACCTATACCATAACTTAGTATGTCACCCAGATGAGATTTCTGACTAATTAAAAAAAAAAATTTCAATAAGTGGAGGATATTTTTGTAACCAGTTCAAGACAGGGCCATCTACCCCTCTCCATGACAAGGCGCATTTTCAGTTTTTGTAGTATATCTATGAAAATAATAACGTTTTTTCTGCTTGGTTATATAAATAATTATATGATAGTTTTTTTTCTAGTGATACATTAGACTTACTTTTTATTACTATAGTTTTTTTTTACTTTTTAGTCATTTTTATTATGGTATTTGTTTTTATTTTTTATACCAAGTGAAATGACAAAAGGGGAAAAAATAGACTTTTTCATGTTTTTTTCTTCTCCTTTGGTAATTGTACAACATGCAACTAGAATATTTGTTTTAAATGATGTCCCCTTTCTGTAACAGTCGTTTTGATATATGGGTTGTATGGGTTATGCACTCCAGAGGTGGGGCTAGAAGATGTGGAGTGGCGTGCAGAGGCCTTTTTTTATAATTTATTTTTATTTTTACTTTTGCTTTTTTATTTATTTATTTATTTTTTATTTTACACTGTTTGTCCCCAATCAGGTCAAGACCTTACAAGACCTTTGGAGGACATTTAACATGTTTTTCTTTTCTTGATTTCTCCTGTAACTGAGGCAGCTCACTCGGATCCATGGCCCCCAGTGACCACATTACCACAAGGAAAGGAGCAGCAAGTGGCATTAGAAATAGTGCAAAGATAAGTGCCGATCACCATGTGTCTTCCTTGGGCGATTGGCAAGTGGTTCATAAAAAAAAAAAAGTCAAGCCCCACCACTACCTGATCTGTCGGAAAAATGGAACACGTATTTCATAAATATGATGTTCTTTCTGAACACCATGGGGGCATTTATGAATGCCTTTCTGTCTAACGAAAAAAATTATGGCCCTCGCCATATTTGGACCATAACTTTTTAAGCTTCTTGTCAATTGTTTGAAGTGGCAAGAAAAGGGAATGGCGCATAGTGGAAGGGGTGGGGATTTACATGGGCCTTTATATTTACACCAACTTACACCAGAAACTGGCACAAGCTAAAGCTCAAGTCTATGCCAGCCCCTGTCTGGCGTAGATTTGAGTTTCCTGAGCACAGAGTGTCAGAAATGTGACCACTTTTTAGAGGCATTTGCCTCTCAACAAATTAGGCACATCTTACTCCAGCGCAGGAGTATCAAGATTGGCATATGGAAACACCAGTCTTGTTAGATCTCCCCCCTTATTTCTGAATGTATTTACACCAGACAACTGTCATAAATAGGCCTCATGCACACGACCATTGTTTTGGTCCGCATCCGAGCCGCGGCTCGGATGCAGACCCATTCACTTCAATGGCTAATTGCGGAGCGCACACGGACGCCATCCATGTTTTGCGGATTCGCAATTTGCGGACCGCAAAACACACAACGGTCGTGTGCATGAGGCCATATACTGATAAATCTTCTGTCATACAGCTCTGATTTCCTTCAGATTGTACATTGTAAAACTTGCTGCTTACAGTCACCCCTAGGGAAAGCTTAGTGCATAGGACTATACAGTTACCATTGAAATCAGTGAAATCTGTAAAATTTCTTTGTACTGAATCCCCTCCCAGAGATGGCGGCTGTAAAATATTGTGGATTTATTTCAGGAACAGAAGAAGGAGTTAATCCTGGACCAACAACCATGGACTCCATCTTAAGTACACCACTGGGCACAGGCCGATTAAGCTATGGGCAGACATTACATATGTGCATGTGCAATAGGCCCAGTAGGTAATAGGGCCCACAGCCACTTTAAAAGCATCTTCCTACATGTAAGGGATGTACGACATATAAGGGACAGAGCAAATTAATTTCATAGCTCATTTTTACTTGTGGATTGTTAGAAATTCAAAGGGTGATGATGATCCATGATGACCTATTTGGGAGCGAGGCACCTGTATATTGTTCTGGAAGGGGGTCCTGCGCGGTCTGTAACCACTCTTGCTTCAAGCCTTAGTATCTCCCCTAGGTTTTTCTGGTGCCATCGTCAGCCGTCTATCTTACAATAGCTATTCTGGCTGCTGCAGAATTTCTCTGAGCAAGGTCCTGTGTATCTTTGAAAACGCTTTCTATTTTATTTTTGGATATTTTTTTTTTTAACAAGTCTAGCTTCTGACCGGTCTTCTCCAGGATTTTAAGGGCTTTTTCTTGTTTCATCAGCTTCTGCAGATATAGCTATTATATAGATATAACTGTGATTGGGAGTTCAATGAAGTTATTGAATGGGTACGCCTGCCAACCACTGCTGCATTTTATAGTGACACAAAGTATCTTTGTTGGATAGTAAAAATATTTTGCCTTCCAAGTTTCATGCAACCTTAGAAGGAGATCATAGCCCAGGCTATTTGTATTTCATCCTCCTCCTCCCCTTCTTCAGGCCAGCGGCGCTCTGAATGGTGAAGCAGGAAGACTTCTTCCTCCATTATATAGGAAACAAACATTCTCCAAGCCACGCAGGTGACCGCCACCTACGGTACGCCAGGCACATATATCAAGCTTCAGCGGCAGTACCCCTCACACTAGGCCCAGACGATATCGCTGGAGTTCCCTGGACGCCAGCCCGGGGGCATTGATCCAAGGAGTCCAAAGCCTCTCAAATTTAGCCAGGGATTCCCCCCCCCCCCCTTCTTCCTATAAAGGTTGAGTAGCCAGTTGATCTTGGCTATATATATTCAGTTCTACTGGGGCTGCAATCGTCCAGCCAATGTTGGGCAATCAGTTTACGAGCCATATATAACATTCTGGCCACTGCTACCCTACTGGGCTCAGTAATTGGCAGGTCCTCCATGTATCCCAATACACATACAAATGGGGTCACATCCAATGAAACAGCATGTAAGGAATTAATGAGATGTATTGCAGTGCGCCAAAAGAACTCCAGAGCCAAGCATGACCACAGCCTCCACACCCTCGCCCCCACACGGGGGACACTTGGAATCCGAGCAGTCCAACATCAAACAAGAATTGAGGGGTTTTGTAGACCCGGTGAATCAGATACAAATGTGACAACCTATGGGCTTCACTGAGTGAGAGCTGTGGAATCCTTTCTAATATCCCCTGCCATTGGTTCTCCTCTAAGGGCCCCACCTCTTTTTCCCACCGTTCCCTGCTTCTCACCGGGTAGTCCTGCAGAACCAGGTCCAGTATAGCCTGATAGAGTAGAGAAATGACTCCAGATGAGAAATTCCTCCGGTCTATAAGGGCAATAACTTTATTTTGATGTATAGTGCTCATCATACCATTTTCATGGTCAGCTCGGAAGGCATGGCGCACCTGTAGATACCTATAAAAATCAGAAGATGGCAAACCGGAATCTGTCTGAAGCTGCTCATAGATTTTGAGTACATTGTTATCAAGAAGCTGGGGAACTCTAGTGATGCCTGTGCGTCGCAATCCCTCCATATCCAGCAGTGAGCCCAGATGCTGCAGCCACAGAGTGTCTCATGTCGAGGTATACTGTGTGATGCACTTTATATCTTGCATGTCCCTCATTTTCCACCACATCTTATGCAGTAGAAGTATCGTAGGGAACACCAGACCTGATATTTTCAAGAGGGCATTACTAGCACAGAGAGCATTACTACTATTAAGGGGGCACAATGGGGATTTCTACTATGGAGGGTGCACAGAGGGCATTATTACTATTAAGGGGGCACAATAGGCATTATTACTATTAAGGGGGCACAATGGGCATTTTAGCACTTAGGTCATACTGGCCTAGTAATGTTCTGGGTGATGGGTGTCTTAACTGTAGTCCCTCACCTCATTGCAGTGTCTTCAAATGCTCAATTCAGCTGTTCAATCTGCTGTATCTCTTCTCAAGGATTTACATGAGGTTGATTTCTCTAGAGAATCTATAGCAGCAGCAGGAGCCCAAATGTGTGCTTCGTTTCCTATCTAAAGCTGAACTTTCTTGCTATCCCTTGCCACCCATACCTTGCTAGTAATTAAACAAAACACATCATAACATAACAATAAAAATACAATATAATATATAACTATATTGGGGTACTATAGTTGCACCCAAGATCCACTCCTTTCTGTGGCTAGCCTCTACCTCGCTGTTTTATCATTGCTTGGACTGGTCAATCAAAGAGTTTCAGTGCAACAAAAGCAATGGTGATGCCCTCATTGCACCAAAGGCCTAATTTGCAAATTTAGGAAACATATAATAACTTAGGAATGAAGCCTCAGAGCAACAAAAGAAAAGCAGTGTTTTAATCTGGTGAACCTTCTTCTGCCATCCCAAACTCTTTTAAATAAACTACCCAGTTTAATATATGGATGCATAGCTGGCATTGCATCTGCAGGTTCAGATGGCTCCTTCTTCTCTCATGGTGGCTTGCCCCCCTTACCTATGATGTTACACTTCTTGCTGTGGCTGCATTATGATGCTCAGTCTTTGCTGCCTGCCTGCATCCTGCAGGAAGTGAAGAAAGTATGGTGGGATCATAGCAGGGCCGATTCTATGCCTGAGGTGAAAAATGAATTGCCCCTTCCCCCTCCCTCAGTGATTTGTGGCCATAGGATACAATGGAACCCCCAAAATATCTGCAGGCCGCAGAAAAATAGGCAGTAGAATCTTAGAGGTTAGACCATGGACAGAAGACTTTCAACAGAAGCTACACCTGTACCCACCACCTAACCCATGACTCTTCACCACCATAGATAATTTCATAGGCTATGTATAAAATATGCATCTGTACAGCATGATTAATTTGCTGTATAATTAGAATATTTCATTGTGCCTCCACATTTATGTAAAAATCATATGGGACCTGTAGGGCACAGTTGAACCTATTCTGTGTGCAACCCGCTCCATAGCTATGCTTCTGGTGTAATACAGTGATCTGTGTATAGTGAGTAGTAAATGACTCCAGAACTTCCCCCTCCAGCATTGACTTCTGCTCCAAATGTTCTAAGGTTGTCCTGTTCTACAACATTCCAGCCCTCCCTTGTGACATAGACCAGAGATCGGCTCGTGCATTTTAAAACCTTTTAAGCTGTACAATGGAAATCAGGGCTGAATACAGGAATAAATCACAAGTACTTGAGGTTTTCATATGAGAACACAAATGCTGATTACATGACTAAGCTCTGGAGATCTCCTCAGCTGTAAATCAGCCTGGTACCAGGACCTGGGTGGTAGTCCATAGGTTTAAGAAGATCAGGATTTTCTTTCCTTGTACAATAAATGTTTCATCTGGAGCTTGCATGATTTGAGGTTCTCATAAAATATGGCATCTATCGGTCCTAAAAATCTACTTGTTATTAGGTAGGTGGTTTTGATTTTTTGGGTGGCATATTGTCAAGTGTTTACACAAAGGAATACAAGACCTTGTTTGAGCAGCTGAATGACATCTCACCCAATAAATAAATCACTCTTCAATCCCCCAACATGTAAGGCCCATTTACTGAACCTGATATTCATATTAGCAATCACACAAAAAAATTACTGTAAGCCCCTAAAATAAATTACATCTAAACTACATATAACATGAAATAATTATTCTAAATGAATTAATTAGTCACTTATTTAATAATGTCATGTGTCGGCTGTCGAACAATTCACATAGCATAATGTCATAATGAGCAACCATTATTTTTATGTTCGCCTAAATAATTATCACTAATCGTTTAGTCGCGTCACCTATTCACAATAAGCAATTTTTATGCACATTCTCTCATTTGTATTTGAATTTGACCAAATTGCTTCTGTCAGTGGCTCATAAGATTGGCATCAGTCTTTGAGAAACCTGAAAACAAAAGAAGGGAAAGGCCAAAACCCTTCACCCTTAATGTCTTGCCCCCACATACACACTTAGACATAACTGTAGAATTAACCAAATTTGTCCTCTTCCCCATAAAATGTAATGGAGGACCTCGGCAGGGAGACCCATGGGATTACTGTCATTCATGGTCTCTCTCCTAGAGGTTTGGTATGGTATGATATGGCAGATTTATACAGCGCTATGGAATGAATGGCGCTTTAATAAATAATAAACATAATTTGGGTGAGAGCACAGTGACAGCTGTCATTGGTCCTGATGTAGACCAATGTCGTCAAGTTGACAGGTGAAGATTTCCCCAACTGTCTGGGGCATTGGGAAAAGTGAGCGGACTCAGGGGACCTTAAATGTGTGGCCAGAACAGGTGTCTGGGTCAGACTTCCTGCAGTGTTAAAAAGCTGCCCACCCATCAGGGTCGGGCTGGCCATAGACTCTACAGGGAATTTTTTCCGGTGGGCCAATGCTCACAGGACCACACAAGGCTTCCTCACTGCGACTTTCTCCGTACATACTACTGGGAAAATTATAGAGGCCATTAATAGAGGAAGTCCAGGCAGTGTGATAAAAATAGGGCTGTCTCAGAGCTGTGTCTACATCTCACCTCCTAAGCCCCCTGCTCCATATCTATATTAGAGACAAATGAAGGAGGAGGACAGAACGTGCCACCACAGAGGGCCAGCTGTGGAGGTATGTTGTGCTGCACTATGGTATTACTGACCCTGCCAACTTGCATTGGCCCTGTCTACTTATGTTTCCTGGCCTTCTGTCAATTTGGACCAAGCTACAAAAATAGGTCATTTTTAAGTTTTTTCCAGGACCACTTTAAGTTCCCAGTCCCCCCCTTCCACCCATCCTCCATATTTATAATGTTACTTTTTTATTGTATTGTCATGGCAATTTATTAGAAGGGGGATAGTCGCTCAGTAAATATGGACATTTGTTCAATGTTCTGGTGCTTGAGGTTACAGCTAAACTGAATTTGGTTGGTTAAAGGTTTACAGAAATTTAAAGTTTAAAGGGTTCTCTTGTTTCAGAATGATTTTTACTTATCTGCTCAGCCTAGCACAAAAACTGTATATTTTGCCCCATATACCTGTTTTTTAAGTTAGCACTTTCCTTCCCCTTTCCCAGCATCACTGCATCCTGGCAGGATGTTTACATTGCAGGGCTTTCTCTGCATGCCACACTGCTTTCACTGCAGTAGTATTGTCTCCTACCCCTCTTTTTTCCATGTTACGTATCTAGGCGGAACAAGCCCTGAGAAAAATGACACAGCAAAGCATGCTGGATTTAGACACAAAAACTTGCAGGAAGCTGATGAAAATAGGAAATTCTGCATATAAACATCTTGCCAGGATGCAGTGATTATGAGAAAAGGGGGGGGGGGGAATGCTGACATGAAAAACGGGTATAAACAGGAATATGGGCCATAAATATACAGTATTTGAGGTAGTATGGATAAATAAAAAAATTATCATCATGAACCCCTTTAAGCTTATTTTATTTAATATACTAATGTAAAGGCTGTGACCAATATATATTTTACCAACAATATTTGTGTCTTGGTATGATAAATAATACCATGTAACCTTTTTTTTAAAGGGAATGTGTCACCAGAATTTTGGACTATTATCTGCAGTAATACATGAGAATAGTATTGCAGGTAAGAAGTCCAGATGGCCATTTTTAATTTCCCTCCTGCCCCCTATTCCCCCACTATCAGCGCTGAAAGCTGCGTTGAAATAAACAGTCAGGACTGCTGTGCCATGCAAACATAATGAAAAAAACTCTTGTGCGTATGCACAGCAGTCCTGTCAATGTATTTTGGGGCAGCTTTAAATGCTGACAGCAAGGAAATGGAGGGCAGTGAGAAAATAAAAAATAGCAATCTGGACTCACTCCTTACCTGCAGTACTGCTCATTTATTACTCAAGATCATGATGACAGATTAACTTTAATATATATTGTGAGGGGTAGCTTTCTTTCAGGGGATCATCCTCACAGATGCGGCTTCAGGACACCAGGTTTAAGGTCCAAACAGTGCATTTATTCGCACACCAGCAAAAGCAGAACAACAAAACAATAAAACACTCGCCCTTCCAGGCTCTAACTAATACATTAACGTCCCTGACTCACCTATTAGGTACAGTTCACACCCTGTGAACCGATGCGGCTTTCCCAGCCAATGTCCCACAGCCTCCTGGCTGTACAGAGCACAGTACACCCACTGTCTCAAGTCCAATGTCTCTTGTTGGGGATTAAGGCTCAGTAGTCCGCCTGACAATGGGCCTGCAACCCTCCCAGGCATCGCTGTGTCCCCCAACTCCAGGCTACCACCTAGCCTCATGGCCCCTTGCCCTGCTGAGATCACACTCACAGAGCCTCCAGGCCTCTGTCAACGAGTAACACGCTCCCCCCTTACTGACACCCTGGGAGGTGCTTAATGCCAGCCTGAGTACCTTCAGCTGGTCTCACCTGTGGTGGAATAGGGGTGTGGACCGTACTATCCACCCCTTCCTTGCCTCTAACCTGTGTGAGATCTGTCACTGTCTGACTATATATATATATATATATATATATACATATACAGTTGCAAGAAAAAGTATGTGAACCCTTTGGAATGATATGGATTTCTGCACAAATTGGTCATAAAATGTGATCTGATCTTCATCTAAGTCACAACAATAGACAATCATAGTCTGCTTAAACTAATAACACACAAAGAATTAAATGTTACCATGTTTTTATTGAACACACAATGTAAACATTCACAGTGCAGATGGAAAAAATATGTGAACCCCTATACTAATGGCATCTCCACGAGCTAATTGGAGTGAGGTGTCAGCCAACTGGAGTCCAATCAATGAGATGAGATTGGAGGTGTTGGTTACAGCTGCCCTGCCCTATAAAAAACACACACCAGTTCTGGGTTTGCTTTTCACAAGAAGCATTGCCTGATGTGAATGATGCATCGCACAAAAGAGCTCTCAGAAGACCTACGATTAAGAATTGTTGACTTGCAAAAAGCTGGAAAGGGTTATAAAAGTATCTCCAAAAGCCTTGCTGTTCATCAGTCCACGGTAAGACAAATTGTCTATAAATGGAGAAAGTTCAGCACTGCTGCTACTCTCCCTAGGAGTGGCCGTCCTATAAAGATGACTGCAAGAGCACAGCGCAGACTGCTCAATGAGGTGAAGAAGAATCCTAGAGTGTCAGCTAAAGACTTACAAAAGTCTCTGGCATATGCTAACATCCCTGTTAGCGACTCTACGATACGTAAAACACTAAACAAGAATGGATTTCATGGGAGGATACCACAGAGGAAGCCACTGCTGTCCAAAAAAAACATTGCTGCACGTTTACAGTTTGCACAAGAGCACCTGGATGTTCCATAGCAGTACTGGCAAAATATTCTGTGGACAGATGAAACCAAAGTTGAGTTGTTTGGAAGAAACACACAACACTATGTGTAGAGAAAAAGAGGCACAGCACACCAACATCAAAACCTCATCCCAACTGTGAAGTATGGTGGTGGGGGCATCATGGTTTGGGGCTGCTTTGCTGCGTCAGGGCCTGGACGGATTGCTATCATCGAAGGAAAAATTAATTCCCAAGTTTATCAAGACATTTTGCAGGAGAACTTAAGGCCATCTGTCGACCAGCTGAAGCTCAACAGAAGATGGGTCTTGCAACAGGACAACGACCCAAAGCATAGAAGTAAATCAACAACAGAATGGCTTAAACAGAAGAAAATACGCCTTCTGGAGTGGCCCAGTCAGAGTCCTGACCTCAACCCGATTGAGATGCTGTGGCATGACCTCAAGAAAGCAATTCACACCAGACATCCCAAGAAAATTGCTGAACTGAAACAGTTCTGTAAACAGGAATGGTCAAGAATTACTCCTGACCGTTGTGCCCGTCTGATCTGCAACTACAGGAAACGTTTGGTTGAAGTTATTGCTGCCAAAGGAGGTTCAACCAGTTAATAAATCCAAGGGTTCACATACTTTTTCCACCTGCACTGTGAATGTTTAAATGGTGTGTTCAATAAAAACATGGTAACATTTAATTCTTTGTGTGTTATTAGTTTAAGCAGACTGTGATTGTCTATTGTTGTGACTTAGATGAAGATCAGATCACATTTTATGACCAATTTGTGCAGAAATCCATATAATTCCAAAGGGTTCACATACTTTTTCTTGCAACTGTATATATATATATATCTATATATATATATATATATACAGCGCTCCTGGTCTCCTGGTGCTGGTTGTACTCACTGCTCACTAGTCATCTCTGGGCTTCACACTGCACTATCCTGACTGCATAAGGTGCCAGGACATAATTCACACACTATGACCTGACACTGTGCGATGTCAGCTCGTAGTGCAGAAAGGTGCCTGGAGAAGATCAGGGAGCGCTGAGTGCAGGAAGAGCCCCTTAATCTGCCGAGTGGCAGTGCGGTCCACAGCTGGAGATGTAAGTTTATTTATTTTATGTCTGATGGGGGTCTGATCTGAAGTCAAATAAAGAATGAGGGTCTGATCTGTGGTCTGATGAGGGTCTGAAGAATAAGAAGGTAAAAATAGATGTTACCAAAAGAGACATGTCAGGGGAGGTAATAGGTCCTCTTTAGTCTTGATGCATAATATGTGATATGACTTAGCAGTGAATCTGGGGTTCTGACTGTAAGGGGAGAAAGACAACAGCTTTAATTAGGATGTTTCATCCTGAGTATCCTTTAATTCTGAGTATACTTTTTCCCAGCTCCAAGGAGCTGCCATTTGGCTGCCATCTTACACAATATATCAACTTCCCAGAGAGCTCACAGCACACAGAAAAAGAGAGAAGCTGCCGCAACTGGTAGATATTCTAGCAGATATCTGTCTTTCTACTGGAGACAAATCTATTAATTTTGTACTTTTAGTGGGTTTGGAGTTCGAAAAAGCCAATCTGAAGAGGCAGAGCTACAGTATTAAATATGGAAGAGGAATGAAGCAAGGAACTGATAAGAATTTGCGGATAGGCTGAAACGTAACCCCGTAGGGGAAAAGCTGTTAAAAAAAAGTTCTTGTTTTTTAGCTCAAAATGAGTAAAATACAATCATAAAAAAATTGGCCGTGGAGGTGTTCTTAGCCTTAGGTTGTCTCACCTGAAACTTTTGGGGCATATCGCTAGAATATGCGACTGATGTATGATAGGTGTGGTTCCCACCTCTGGGACCCACGCCTATCTCTAGAATGGAGTACCCAAAGTAAACAAGAGCGCACCATGAATGCTCAGCCGCCCTTCATTCATTCCCATTGGACTGCCAGAAATAGCCGAGCGCTGGTCGGCTATTTTCGGTAGTCCTATAGAAGTGAATGGAGAAGTGGTCGTGCTTGTGTGGTGTACTCTCCTTTCAGTTCTATGGGACTACCCAAAATAGCCAAGCGCACAAGTAAATGGAGAGCACACCGTGCATGTGCAGTGTGGTTTCTTTAACTTTCAGGGTCCGTTTTGGAGGTAGGTGCAGGTCGTAGAGGTGGGACCCACACCTATCTGACTTTGGCGGCATATTCTAGCGTTATGCCACCAGTGTCCCAGATGACAAAACCCCTTTAAGAATAATTTTAGGTTTCACATCTTCATCTACTTTTTACCCTTTGGTAAAGAATAACGTTAATTCCAAGGATCCCCTGACCATAGTAATTGAGGAAATGTAACCAGTATATAACCTAATATATAAAAGACTACATCTCCTAGAATCTGCATTCACACAGGAACCACACCACTGTCCTAGAATATTCCATAATATATTAAGCTTCTAATCACCCAGACTACATAATACTCTACTAATTATAGACATAATGTCTTATCATTAATGACTTATCCATTAAAGCTTTCTCAGCCCTGCAAGCAGAATCTACTAATATGTGAGCAAATGAATATATACAGGTATGTAAATTATCATTTATATATTGTGGAAGATTTACTGAGCAAATTACTTCAAGAAAATGGAGTCCATGGCATTTGCCACATTTATCATGTGGTTTACTTGTGCAGTTTGAAAAGTGTCTAGATAAAGATATGTGGCTTAAAGGATAACTGTCACATTTAGACCCTAATTTCAATTTTCAAATATGTAGTTACTAATAACATGATATTCCAGAATCAGTTACTATTAGACTGACTTGCCCCATATTTAATAAGATTCAGCCCTTAGTAACCAGTCTGCATAAAACTGCAATTTCACTATTCAGTTAAGATGGCCGCCACTGCCCTCACCCTGAGGCTAATCCCGCCTGCCCTCACTAGCCAGTAACAATAGCCCCCCAAAAGTGTCAGTAACCAGAGCCTTCCCCCCCTAAAGGGTTAATCTCCTGCAGCACAAAGGGGTCCTCTTACCACATGTTGCTTTCATTTATACACTGAGCAGATGGCAGATCTCCCTTCCCTGGTCTGCGCTGCTCCAACTCTGCAGTCTCCAAGTCTGCTGAGTGAGGGAGCGTCTGCCAAGCGCAGGGACAGGGAGAAGGGCACACAGCCCAGGCACTGTTATCAGCTGCTGGGGAGGACCTGTCTTTAATCATTTACTTACAGTCCCTGGCTGTCAGTAATGTGACCCTGCACGCAGCGTGCTCTGTCTATCAACAGATAGACGGACCATGCCTAGCAACCCTATTTTAAGCACAGGTAAAAGTAGGCAGTACAGGGAACAAAAATGTGGAATTAAGGGGTAATTGGATACACAGTGAAAAGTTGAAATAGGGCCACTAAGGTGATATTAATCACCACAATCCAATACTCCAAAAAAATAATAATATGACAGTTATACTTTAAGGAGATACATTAAAAGTTTAACATTCCCATCAAGTTGTGTTCTTTTGATAAATTTGTTGAAATTTGAGCCACTGTTACCATCTGATAAATAAATGTGCCATCAATATGATTCATAAACCCTCCATAGAATCAACTTTGATATGAATTAATCAATTAAAAGAAATACCTTTCAAGGGACAGTATTATAGTAGTTATATTCTTGCACATGGGGCAGTATTATAATAGCTATATTCTTGTACATATGGGCAGTATTATAATATTTATATTATTGTACAGGGAGTGCAGAATTATTAGGCAAGTTGTATTTTTGAGGATTAATTTTATTATTGAACAACAACCATGTTCTCAATGAACCCAAAAAACTCATTAATATCAAAGCTGAATATTTTTGGAAGTAGTTTTTAGTTTGTTTTTAGTTTTAGCTATTTTAGGGGGATATCTGTGTGTGTAGGTGACTATTACTGTGCATAATTATTAGGCAACTTAACAAAAAACAAATATATACCCATTTCAATTATTTATTTTTACCAGTGAAACCAATATAACATCTCAACATTCACAAATATACATTTCTGACATTCAAAAACAAAACAAAAACAAATCAGTGACCAATATAGCCACCTTTCTTTGCAAGGACACTCAAAAGCCTGCCATCCATGGATTCTGTCAGTGTTTTGATCTGTTCACCATCAAAATTGCGTGCAGCAGCAACCACAGCCTCCCAGACACTGTTCAGAGAGGTGTACTGTTTTCCCTTCTTGTAAATCTCACATTTGATGATGGACCACAGGTTCTCAATGGGGTTCAGATCAGGTGAACAAGGAGGCCATGTCATTAGATTTTCTTCTTTTATACCCTTTCTTGCCAGCCACGCTGTGGAGTACTTGGACGCGTGTGATGGAGCATTGTCCTGCATGAAAATCATGTTTTTCTTGAAGGATGCAGACTTCTTCCTGTACCACTGCTTGAAGAAGGTGTCTTCCAGAAACTGGCAGTAGGACTGGGAGTTGAGCTTGACTCCATCCTCAACCCGAAAAGGCCCCACAAGCTCATCTTTGATGATACCAGCCCAAACCAGTACTCCACCTCCACCTTGCTGGCGTCTGAGTCGGACTGGAGCTCTCTCCCCCTTACCAATCCAGCCACGGGCCCATCCACCTGGCCCATCAAGACTCATTCTCATTTCATCAGTCCATAAAACCTTAGAAAAATCAGTCTTGAGATATTTCTTGGCCCAGTCTTGACGTTTCAGCTTGTGTGTCTTGTTCAGTGGTGGTCGTCTTTCAGCCTTTCTTACCTTGGCCATGTCTCTGAGTATTGCACACCTTGTGCTTTTGGGCACTCCAGTGATGTTGCAGCTCTGAAATATGGCCAAACTGGTGGCAAGTGGCATCTTGGCAGCTGCACGCTTGACTTTTCTCAGTTCATGGGCAGTTTTGCGCCTTGGTTTTTCCACACGCTTCTTGCGACCCTGTTGACTATTTTGAATGAAACGCTTGATTGTTCGATGATCACGCTTCAGAAGCTTTGCAATTTTAAGAGTGCTGCATCCCTCTGCAAGATATCCCACTATTTTTGACTTTTCTGAGCCTGTCAAGTCCTTCTTTTGACCCATTTTGCCAAAGGAAAGGAAGTTGCCTAATAATTATGCACACCTAATATAGGGTGTTGATGTCATTAGACCACACCCCTTCTCATTACAGAGATGCACATCCCCCAATTTGCTTAATTGGTAGTAGGCTTTCGAGCCTATACAGCTTGGAGTAAGACAACATGCATAAAGAGGATGATGTGGTCAAAATACTCATTTGCCTAATAATTCTGCACTCCCTGTATATATGGGCAGAATTACAGTAGTTATATTCTTGTGCATAGGGCAGTACTATAGCAGTTATATTCTTGTACATAGGGCAGTACTATAGCAGTTATATTCTTGTACATAGGGGTAGTATAGCAGTTATATTCTTGTACATAGGGCAGTACTATAGCAGTTATATTCTTGTACATAACGGGCATTATTATACTATGGTAATCCCCTGAGATGTGATGTCCCCAGGATGCAATGAATTTAACTTGAAATGGCCTCTCTTAGTTGAATGCAGCTAGACCACTTTCATTTCGGGGTCTCCTTCAGCCCATCAGCGCTGCTGTTTCTTTTGGGAATCCTGATTGGTTGGAGTGTACTGTAACTGTGTGTACAGAGTAGTCGCATATAAAATGGTGCACACTAGGTAGTAGACTTGCTGCACTGAGGGAAACGTCATGAAGTCATATCTTCAATAATCTCGAGTCTATGCCAATGACCTCTATTACAGTCTGAGCCACAGTGCCCTTAACCCCTTAGGGACACATGACGTATCAGTACGGCATGGTTCCCGAGTCCTTAAGGACCCATGACGTACCGGTACGTCATGTGTTGTTCCGATCACCGCCGCCCGGCGGGCGGTGATCGGAACAAGGTGCCTGCTCAAATCATTGAGCAGGCACCTCAGCTAAATGCGCGGGGGCGTCCCGTGACCCCCCTGTGTCGGCGATCGCCGCAAACCGCAGGTCAATTCAGACCTGCGGTTTGCGGCTTTTACCTGGTCCGGCGGCGGTGGTGCCATCGGGTCCCCATGGGGCTGTGGGGGGGACCCGATGGCATGGAAGGCAGCGCGATGCCTAAGGAAGGCATCGAGCTGCCTTCCGGTGAAGAGCCTGTGAGATCCAGCCCCCTGGATCTCACAGGCCGGAAGCTGTATGAGTAATACACACAGTATTACTCATACAGTCAATGCATTCCAATACAGAAGTATTGGAATGCATTGTAAAGGATTAGACCCCCAAAAGTTCAAGTCCCAAAGTGGTACAAAAAATAAAGTGAAAAAAAAAAGTTGAAAAAATAAAGTTTTCCCCCCCAAAAAATGTAAGTTTCAAATAAAAATAAACAAAAACGTCATTATCACCAAATAAAGTTAAAAAAAATTGGTAAATAAAATGGGGGAAAAAAGTATACGTATTAGGTATCGCCACGTCCGTATCGACTGGCTCTATAAACATATCACATGACCTAACCCCTCAGATGAACACCGTAAAAAATAAAAAATAAAAACTGTGCTAAATAAACCATTTTTTTGTCACCTTACATCACAAAAAGTACAATAGCAAGCGATCAAAAAGGCGTTTGCCCACCAAAATAGTACCAATCTAACCGTCACCTCATCCCTCAAAAAATGAGCCCCTACCTGAGACAATCGCCCAAAAAATAAAAAAAACTATGGCTCAGAATATGGAGACACTAAAACATCATTTTTTTTGTTTTAAAAAAGCTATTATTGTAAAAAACTTCCATAAATAAATAAATAGTATACATATTTGGTATCGCCGCGTTCGTATCGACCGGCTCTATAAAAATATCACATGACCTAACCCCTCAGATGAACACCGTAAAAATAAAAACTGTGCTAAATAAACCATTTTTTGTCACCTTACATCACAAAAAGTGTAATAGCAAGCGATTAAAAAGTCATATGCACCCCAAAATAGTGCCAATAAAACCATCATATCATCCCGCAAAAAATGAGACCCTTCCTAAAATAATCACCCAAAAACTGAAAAAACTATGGCCCTCAGAATATGGAGACACTAAAACATGATTTTATTTTTGTTTCAAAAATGATATTATTGTGTAAAACTTACATAAATAAAATAAAAAAGTATACATATTAGGTATCGCCGCGTCCGTATCGACCGGCTCTATAAAAATCTCACATGACCTAACCCCTCAGATGAACATCGTAAAAAATTTAAAATAAAAACTGTGCTAAATAAACCATTTTTGGTCACCTTACATCACAACAAGTGTAATAGCAAGCGATCAAAAAGTCACACGCACCCCAAAATAGTGCCAATAAAACCGTCATCTCATCAAATCATACCCTACCCAAGGTAATCGCCCAAAAACTGAAAATATTATGGCTCTCAGACTATGGAAATACAAAAACATGATTTTTTTTGCTTCAAAAATGAAATCATTGTGTAAAACTTACATAAATAAATAAAAAGTATACATATTAGGTATCGCCGCATCCGTGACAACCTGGTCTATAAAAATATTACATGATCTAACCTGACAGATGAATGTTGTATATAACAAAAAATAAAAACGGTGCCAAAACAGCTATTTCTTGTTATCTTGCCTCACAAAAAGTGTAATATAGCGCAACCAAAAATCATATGTACCCTAAACTAGTACCAACAATACTGCCACCCTATTCCGTAGTTTCTAAAATGGGGCCACTTTTTTGGAGTTTCTACTCTAGGGGTGCATCAGGGGGGCTTCAAATGGGACATGGTGTCAAAAAAAAACAGTCCAGCAAATCTGCCTTCCAAAAACCGTATGGCATTCCTTTCCTTCTGCGCCCTGCCGTGTGCCCGTACAGTAGTTTACAACCACATATGGAGTGTTTCTGTAAACTACAGAATCAGGGCCATAAATATTGAGTTTGGTTTGGCTGTTAACCCTTGCTTTGTAACTGGAAAAAAAATTATTAAAATGGAAAATCTGCCAAAAAAGGGAAATTTTGAAATTGTATCTCTATTTTCCATTAATTCTTGTGGAACACCTAAAAGGTTAACAAAGTTTGTAAAATCAGTTTTGAATACCTTGAGGGGTGTAGTTTATAGAATGGGGTCATTTTTGGGTGGTCTCTATTATGTAAGCCTCGCAAAGTGACTTCAGACCTGAACTGGTCCCTAAAAATAAAAAACTTCTAAGCCTTGTAACATCCCCAAAAAATAAAATATCATTCCCAAAATGATCCAAACATGAAGTAGACATATGGGGAATGTAAAGTAATAACTATTTTTGGAGGTATTACTATGTATTATAGAAGTAGAGAGATTGAAACTTGGAAATTTGCAATTTTTTTACAAATTTTTGGTAAATTTGGTATTTTTTTATAAATAAAAATGAATTTTTTTAACTTCATTTTACCAGTGTCATGAAGTACAATATGTGCCGAAAAAACAATCTCAGAATGGCCTGGATAAGTCAAAGCGTTTTAAAGTTATCAGCACTTAAAGTGGCACTGGTCAGATTTGCAAAGAATGGCCAAGTCCAGAAGGTGAATTAGGGTCGAGTCCTTAAGGGGTTAATAGTGGCAGCACATACTCCCCATTACAGTGTCACATCCACAATGCACCCATAACAGTGGCAGCAAATGCTCCACTATACAGTGTCAGTCCCAAAGCCAGTGCCCTTAATAGTGCCCTTAATAGCCCATCTCCTCCATTACAATGTCCCCATAATAGTTCCAGCCCATGCATTGCATTTCAGTGATGGCTACAAAGCCAAGAACAGACCCTAAATGCTCCCATGCTCGTAAAACATGAATGACCAGATTTCAGTTTCTCCTTCTGACCGCTTGATTTGTAATATGTGTGTGCTTGATTTGTTTCAATCCTCCTGTTTTCTTATATCAGGTTGACATTTTGGGGATTTCGAATTAAATTACCATTTTCTCAAAGAATGATGGTTTCAACATAGACCTGGGGCTACTACAATTTGTCTATGGTTTATATTGTTGTGCATTATGTATTTTATTGTTTTCTTCTGGCCGTAGTTCCCAGCAAGGAAAGGGTAGCAATAGTTGGCATAAATAGGGTTAACCACCCTGTTCCTCCCCTCTTGTTAGGAGGGGGCTGGTCCCTTTTCCTGCCAAGAGAGGGAGAGTCCCTACCCAGAGACATAGAGGAGGGAAAGCAGCCTACAGAGCTCCTGCTCCTGATACAGACTCTCCAAAGAGAGCCTCAGAACAATTTTTCTCATGTAAAATGTTCTCCAGACAACACAGTGAACTGCTACCATCAGCATTGAAGACACTGCTGCATGGTGAGGGATTACAGTGAAGACACCCATCCCCAGACTACTACTACTCCTGTATCACCTAAGTGCTGAATTGTCCCCAAACAACCTGCCTCCATGTCCTTACTGGTGCCAGAGTAGATCTGCACTTACAGTCTGCTGCTACTGTATATATTTAAAGTTCTACATTGCCCTTAGTAAAAAAGACTTTGTTATGTTTGATCCTGGCTTCATTCTTTGGTACTACATTTCCACTAGGAATTGATCACACTTTTTTCACTTTATTTTATAATATTCATATTAAAAGTTATGTTTTTATTAACTAATAACCCAATTGGACTGTTACCTTTGAGAATATTATTACCTTGTCCGGTGACATCTATACACTCACTATAACTAGTAGAGTCATTATTTTTTTACTACATTTTCACTGCACCAATCCCCAGGGAGCAACAGCCTGAGGGAGTACACAGTGACACAACACTTCATCAGGGCCACTACCACTCCTATCCTCTACACCAGCTCCTCAAGGGGTCGCTGCAGGATCACTGCAGTAATATTGTTATACATAGGGGCAGTATTATATTAGTTATATTGTTATACACAAGGGCAGGATTCTAGTAGTTATATTCTTGTACATAAGGGACAATGACAATCATTTGTAATGTGCTTTTCTCACAGGGGCTCAAAGTGCAGGGATAGTTAAGTGGCTGGGGCAACGCCCTTAGAAGTCAGTGGCTGCCATATAGGAGCTCAACCCCAACACACAACACACACAAAGGTGAATTTCACCCACGCAAAACACGGGGAGAACATACAAACTCCATGCAGATGTTCTCCCTGATCATATTCAAACTCAGTGCTAACTGCAAGGCACCAGTGCTAACCACTGAGCCGCCATGCTGCCCACGGTATATTCTTGTACATAGGGGACAGTATTATAGTTTTTACATTCTTGTACATAGAGGGCACTGTTATAGTATTTATATGGAAGGAGTATTATAGTAGTTATAAAAGGCACTGTTATAGTACTTATATAGCAGTAATAGTATGGTAGTTTTATTCTTGTACATAGGGGCAGTATCATAGTAGTTATATATATTATAGTAGTTATATCTTATTACGTAGAGGACTGTATTATAGCAGTTATATTCTTGTATATAGACAGCAATATTATAGTGTATTCTTGTACATAGGAAGCAGTATTATAGTAGTTATATTCTATTATATAAGGAACAGTATTATTGTAGTTAAATTCTTATTCTGATGGGCAGTATTATAGTAGCCAGTTTATATATTTAAAGGGAACCTGTCACATTGAGCATGGTGTGAGATGCAGGCAGCATGTTATAGATCAGCAGCAACTGAGAAGATTGATATATAGCTTTGTGGGGGGAAAAATCTGTATAACTTGTATTTCATTCATTTAAATTCCTGCGCATTCATGACTTTGAAGTCAAGGAGGCGGTCCTATCAGTGATTGACAGCCTCCCCTCTATGACTGTGTATACAGAGCTAGCTGTCAATCACTGATAGGACCGCCTCCTGGACTTCAAATCCCAGAATGAGCAGGAATTTGAAATACACTGCGTGCAGAATTATTAGGCAAATGAGTATTTTGACCACATCATCCTCTTTATGCATGTTGTCTTACTCCAAGCTGTATAGGCTCGAAAGCCTACTACCAATTAAGCATATTAGGTGATGTGCATCTCTGTAATGAGAAGGGGTGTGGTCTAATGACATCAACACCCTATATCAGGTGTGCATAATTATTAGGCAACTTCCTTTCCTTTGGCAAAATGGGTCAAAAGAAGGACTTGACAGGCTCAGAAAAGTCAAAAATAGTGAGATATCTTGCAGAGGGATGCAGCACTCTTAAAATTGCAAAGCTTCTGAAGCGTGATCATCGAACAATCAAGTGTTTCATTCAAAATAGTCAACAGGGTCGCAAGAAGCGTGTGGAAAAACCAAGGCGCAAAATAACTGCCCATGAACTGAGAAAAGTCAAGCGTGCAGCTGCCAAGATGCCACTTGCCACCAGTTTGGCCATATTTCAGAGCTGCAACATCACTGGAGTGCCCAAAAGCACAAGGTGTGCAATACTCAGAGACATGGCCAAGGTAAGAAAGGCTGAAAGACGACCACCACTGAACAAGACACACAAGCTGAAACGTCAAGACTGGGCCAAGAAATATCTCAAGACTGATTTTTCTAAGGTTTTATGGACTGATGAAATGAGAGTGAGTCTTGATGGGCCAGATGGATGGGCCCGTGGCTGGATTGGTAAAGGGCAGAGAGCTCCAGTCTGACTCAGACGCCAGCAAGGTGGAGGTGGAGTACTGGTTTGGGCTGGTATCATCAAAGATGAGCTTGTGGGGCCTTTTCGGGTTGAGGATGGAGTCAAGCTCAACTCCCAGTCCTACTGCCAGTTTCTGGAAGACACCTTCTTCAAGCAGTGGTACAGGAAGAAGTCTGCATCCTTCAAGAAAAACATGATTTTCATGCAGGACAATGCTCCATCACACGCGTCCAAGTACTCCACAGCGTGGCTGGCAAGACAGGGTATAAAAGAAGAAAATCTAATGACATGGCCTCCTTGTTCACCTGATCTGAACCCCATTGAGAACCTGTGGTCCATCATCAAATGTGAGATTTACAAGGAGGGAAAACAGTACACCTCTCTGAACAGTGTCTGGGAGGCTGTGGTTGCTGCTGCACGCAATGTTGATGGTGAACAGATCAAAACACTGACAGAATCCATGGATGGCATGCTTTTGAGTGTCCTTGCAAAGAAAGGTGGCTATATTGGTCACTGATTTGTTTTTGTTTTGTTTTTGAATGTCAGAAATGTATATTTGTGAATGTTGAGATGTTATATTGGTTTCACTGGTAAAAATAAATAAATGAAATGGGTATATATTTGTTTTTTGTTAAGTTGCCTAATAATTATGCACAGTAATAGTCACCTGCACACACAGATATCCCCCTAAAATAGCTAAAACTAAAAACAAACTAAAAACTATTTCCAAAAATTTTCAGCTTTGATATTAATGAGTTTTTTTTGGTTCATTGAGAACATGGTTGTTGTTCAATAATAAAATTAATCCTCAAAAATACAACTTGCCTAATAATTCTGCACTCCCTGTAATAATGTTTTAATGAATCTTTTCCTATACAACTATGTATCAATCTGCTCAGCTCCTTCTGCTCTATAATATGGTGCCTGTACTGTAGCTTACATTGCATTTTCATGGTGACAGGTTTCCTTTAAATATAAAGTTATTTTCTTATAAATAGGGAATAGTAATACAGTAGTTATATTCTTATACATATGAGGCAGTATTATAGTAGTTATATTCCTTTTCATAGGCGGCTTTATTACATTAGTTATATTTTTGTAGATAGTGTGGCACTATTAGAGTAGCTATATTCTTCTACCCAGAGATACTATTATAGTAGTTATATTCTTTTATATCTTTTATATACATAGGGAATTGAAATGCAGCAGTTATATTCTTGTCCATATGGGGTGGTATTATAATGTTTGGGGCTAGAACAGTACAGATATTCAGCTTAGTTTTCCATACTAAATGTTGATTGATGGGCTTGAAAAGTTACAATCTAAATTTGCTCATTTGTTGCCCATAATCTTACCGCCAGTTTTCAGTTTCTGTTACACGGTTTAGCTTGATTTTGTCTATGAAGTAATATCACCTGCATAGCTATGTCACCACATATACTGATACTCAGCATCTTGTCACCACTTCCTGAAGACCTCCCGAGTGGCTTCAAAAGAGGAAGTGTAACTATAACACTAACTTATACCAAGACGGAGATACTAGGTCAGGTGGAACATTCAAAAGTCATATGAAATCCCCAAAGAGCTGGGCAATATTTGATTAATCCGATGTTATAATTCAAAGTGCCACTCTTGCCCATAAGATGTTTGTGGTATTGCAGCTCAGCACACACATTATACTGTTTATACTGTTGTGGCTTATACAAATCAATCTTAAAGGGGTTGTCCGCTTTTTACTATTGATGACCTATCCTGAGGATAGGTCATCAATATCAGATCAGGGAGTGTCTGACTCCCGGCACCCCTACCGATCAGCTGTATGAAGAGAAGACAGCACTCGTACAAGTGCTGCCTTATCTACTGTGTTTACCTGTTCGCAAAAGCAATAGGATAGGTCATGAATAGTAAAAAGTGGACAACCCCTTTAAAAGGAGTCTATCAGAAGTTTTGACCATGCTGAACTGTTCACAGCAGTATGTAGGGGCAGGGGAGAGCAGGAGAAACATGCCTTTTGTGGAGCTTTTCTCATCAGCAATAGTGTGAATATGAAGTTTTATTCTGCTCTTCACTGTAAAGTGCTCCCTGCATTAAGCTGCATCACAGCCCCTTCCCTGTGTTCTCAGTGACAGTAAAGCAATCACTCAAAGCAAAGGAGAATGGCTGCGAAATAGCTCAATGCAAAGAGCAGTGATGATCAGTTTGCAGTGTTCGCCAGCGAACACATGCGGGCTGCCATCTTTAGTAAGGTAGACTCACCCGTCCGGCGATGCACAGGTAAGCCCTTACCTGTGCTTGTGCCGGGAGCCGGTCTGAAATCAAATGCAGTCGCCGGGAGCAGGCAGTTCCGAGAACAGCCGCCGGGGGCCTTCATCGGGCTGTTCTTGGAACTGCCTGCTCCTGGTGACTGCATTTGATTTCAGACCGGCTCCCAACACAGGCACAGGTAAGGGCTTACCTGTGCATCGCCGGACGGGTGAGTCTACCTTACTAAAGATGGCAGCCCGCATGTGTTCGCTGGTGAACACTGTGAACGGACCATCACTGGCAAAGAGCAATGAGCACTTCTTAGTGAAGCCCCACCTCCTGGGCACTTGAGGAGCAATAAAAGTTCATATTACACTACTCCTGATGACAAAAGCTCCACAAAAGTAATGTCTGTATTGCCCCTCTCAGGCCTTAACTAGTGCTGTCACTTTGTATTGTCAAAACTGCTGACAGATTCTCATTAAGCACTGTATAATGAATAGCACTGTAGCTTTCTAAGGTACGCTGAATGGCCACTTCATTAGAGATTATCTACCCTTTCACAATTGGAGCGCCCTCTATGAAATTTAGACATGTGACCACAAAATGCATCCGTGGAGCAGAGTGAATCCACATTAGAACAGGAAAATCAAGCAATCTGAGCAACAGTGAACAAGGCATGGTCATGGGTGTTAGACTAGCCGGGGACAGTATTTCAAAAGCTTCCAACCATGTGAAGATTCTCCGTGCAATGGTGTTGACAGTATACTGAGAATGGTGTGATGGCGGAAAACGTAAAAAAGTCGCCTATCAAAGCAATCAGAGGATGATGTCAAGAATCATTCTGATAGAGAGTCAACCAATCTGCAGCCAAATACAAATCTGGTGCCCCACCTAACATGTACAACTCGTCGTTCCTCAGCACAGATGACCTATAATGGCAGACAGTTCCATTGCTATTGGTGTCTACAAGAAACAATATGGCAGGACTCAAGTGGGCAAAAGAGCACAAAAATTGGATAACCGAGCAGTGGACAACCATTGCATTGTCAGAACAATCCAAATTTCTGTTGTACCATGCTGATTGGAGGGTAAGAATTTGGCCCAAACAGCAGTAATCGATGAACCCTTGCCATCAGATGTCAACAGTTCTGGCAGGTGGATGTGAAGTCATGGTGTAGGGAATGTTTTCTTGCCTCACCCTAGTTTTTGGATAGCTATGGATTAATGCTTGGACAGAAGTACTTACCTAAGCTTTGTGGCCAACCAAGTTTAACCGTTCGTGGCAGCTGCTCACCCTATGGCAGAAGGACACTTTCAGAAGGACAAAGCATCATGCCACAAGGGTCATAAAGTCATGGACTGGCTCCATGAAGATGACAGAAAGTTTTCCTTGCTTCCCTGCCCTTTACTGTCGCCAGATCAAAATCCTATAGATAATCGTTGGGACCTGGTAGAATAGGCTATTCAGAGCCTGTCTGTAATTCCATCTAATTAGTGGCACCTGCGAGAAGCTGTTGTGTCCCCATGGGCCAAAATTCCTGCAGAACAACTAGTGGAATCTATGCTACTGTTCTGAAGGCCAAAGCAGGTCTAATGCGCTACTAGATGGATGTCTCTAAAAAAGTGGCTATTTGGTGCCATCTTCATAATCTCTACTTCATGTCAATGAATGAGTGTTCAACAACCTATTCACATCCAGAAGCTGAATACAGCACAGACCGAGTACTTCTCACTGCTAAGGCTTCATTCACATCTGTGCTGGAGGCTCCAAAAGGGGCCTACTTCTCAAATTCTGTAAGCATCACAGAATGCTGCACCATTTTGTCCATTAAAATGACATGATGGAAACCATTATAATCAATGGGATCCATCAAGTCCTGTTGGTGTTCATCATGCAACATCCGTCTTTGTCTTACATTCATTTCTTTAACCCTATGACAGAACATCAGGAGGAATACCCAATGCAGATGTGAAAAATGATATGTTGTTAGACTCCAGACTGTTCCATTTTACCTGCTCTGACACATTGTAGGAAACTAACAGGACCCTCTTGCTACACTGTGTATAGAGTAAGAGAGCTGCCAGTCATCTGGGAGAGGACGGGGAGAGGCTGGAGCTCATGGATATGAGGATTCCTGATACTGTGCAGTGTATTGTACTGGAGTGGTTCAGTACAGATATTAATACAAATAAATGACCCAGTGCCAGGATCTATGTCATCAATGGATGCTGCCCTCAGATAGGGCAGATTAAACCTGGTGAAAGACTCCCTTTAAAGGAGTTATCCCATGATGAATGTAAAAAACATGAAACTCAGACATCATATAGTACACAACAATACCTTTCTAACAAAGCTAGAACCAGACCTGTACCTCACATGGGTCCAGAGATCTCCACATTCACTGCTCCAATTGTTCTACTAGATTACCTTCAGTCTGGCAGCTCAGGGGGGAGTGTCCTTTCTGCTGCCGTTCTCTCCCTGTAACTGCCACAGCTTCTAATAGAACATATGGCTGGTGTCAGATGAAGATTTAGGGTCCATTCACACGTCCGCAATTCTGTTCCGTATTTCTATGGGGCCACACTGTGTGCTGTCCGGATCCTCACTTCTGGGTCCGCAATTCTGTTCCCGAAAAAAATGGAACATGTCCTAATCTTGTCCGCAATTGCGGGAAAGATTAGGCATTTTCTATTATAGTGCCGGCGATGTGCGGTCCGTAAAAATGCGGAACGCACATTGCCGGTGTCCGTGTTTTGCAGATCCGCGAATCCGTGGATCCGCAAAACACATACGGATGTGTGAATGGACCCTTAAACTGAGCAAATCTGAGCAACTCAGCAAAGAATAAGCAGGTAGTGCCATACAGATACATTTATTGAATAGAGTGATACCTTTTCATGTTCTTGTACTGGTATATCACCTTAATTATAGGGTTGTTTAATGTCTTATACTCAGGGGTGCACCTAGCCTTTCTGCTGCCTGAGGTGAAAACTGAAAGGGCGACCCCCCAAAATGCCAATTTCTTAGCCTAACCTCTTTGCCACAATGAAAGGGGTCATTGCCCAAGGCCCTTCCGCTGCCCCCCTCTTGCCTCTACCTGGTGCTGCCATCGCCTCACCTAGCCTCATTGGTGGTGCACCCCTGCTCACTGGCTAAACTAATTTTTTTATTACATGTCATTACAAAAGTATCCAGGCACTGGTTTGAAAAATGTAGAATATGTTAAGTGACACAACCCTTTTAAGTTCATTATAGAAACAGTATTTAGCAGGCTCCTAAGCGCCCCCTAGTGGTGGCAGTGTTTTAGAATTTTATAACGTGCAAAGTACTGTATTTGAAGTTGTATAATACAAAGACCAAAGCTCCGACCACTATGAAGATATGTTAAGAAATGACTCAGTACAGAATGTTGGATCCATTTAGACTTTACACTGCTTTCAGTTGTTATCCATATGACATTTTGGGGAGCTCTCATAGCACCTCCAACAACACAGGCACTTCCATCACGGCTATAAACCATGTGGTGCAGTCTCAGCATTTCTTGTCAAGTACGCGCTGTTATGCAGGGATGCTGAGGTTAGCCATTTAACACAAGACCTGGTATCTGGTTATCCTGCAACAGATTCACATGAACCTATTAACCTTTGATTTCCACATTCCCAAGCAGAAAATACAAAACTTATCCTTGTCACACTGACAGTCTCATCTCCCTCAGATCTATACCAACCACAACAAAGCTTAAAGGAACACTCTGGGTAAGCATGACATGAGGCTTAATGAATACCAAAGAAAGAGTCCTTTCGGGGGCAATTTTCTCAGAAAACAAGGATGTATACTCTTCTCCACAGTTGCTGTATTTTGGTTCTCTAAGGACGTCCAGATGTCTCACTATTGACATCTCAGTACATAAGTGACATGTTTAGTTCTGCTCCATCTACCTAGACAGAGCCACACCAAGGTCTGTTGTGTGGGTGAGGGCATACAGTGCCCATGAAAGGGCCTGGTTGAAGAGATTGGAAGGAGTCTATTAGGAAGAGAGGTCTTTATTCCTTGGTGTCCAGTGAGATGAGGATTTAAATGTACTAATGATATTGCTTTTTGCTGCCTGAGGTGAAAGTTAATAACTACCTTTCCAAATTGGAGTTGGGTAAAATGCCCAAACTTACTCTATCTGCCAAAAAGTTATTGTCTGGGGTACATTGTCCAGTTTTGACATGGTGGATGCATTTTTTGTGATGTCCGGCTAATCTCTCTATAAATTTATGGAGGACTATTGGAAACTTTTAGAGATGTGTTAAGGAAACCCAGATGACTATGCTCATGCCACAGTTCTACCAGGGCTATATCCTTATACAATGGTTATTGAATCCATGACATGTACCAGCCATGGTTTTTATGCCAACTCTGAAATTATGAGGTAATAAAAGTCTGCATTGGTCCAGATTTTTCCTGTATGTTTCACCTTTAAGACACATTTTATCACATTACCTCTGTAACACATAAAGCAAAGGCATAGCTAGAAGCCTCCTTACTAATAGAGAATTGCATTATTATTATCATACGTTGGTATTATGAGGGTGCAGATAGCTTCTCAGCAGGTACCACAGGGTTGCTTACTTGTATATGTTGGCACTTGGGTGACAGTGTCCCAGTGGATCATCTGACTATGCCAACCTGAGCTTGAAATGTGAGGAGCATGTTTTGATCTCTGGGCATCTGCTCTTTGGGGAATTTCCCTGTAGGGTCTATGGCCAGTCCGCCCATGAACTGAGGGGCCATCTATCAGCTTCTAATTTTCTAATGAAAGTGAATGCATGAAGCAGATATGTAGTATACGCAGGTCTGCAACAGCTAATTGTAGCTAGGATTTCCTCCACCTCAGGAAGCCTCAGTTTGCTGTCCTGTGTCTAAACATCCTGGCCAAGGAAGAGGGGCTTGTTGGCTACCCACCTTTGGCATGTACCCAGGGGTGCACCACCAATGAGGCGCGGTAAGGCGATTGCCTCATGCAGCACCAGGTAGGATCAAGAGGGGGGCACCGGAAGGTGGACTATCTGTTTCTGCAGTATAGTATTGGGAAGCACAATGGGCACAGTATGTGGCGCTGCATTACCCTATATGTTTTATAGCTCTGTATGTAATGTTTTCCAAGTATGTCTTTAACAGTAGGGCTGGAGGGAAGGGGTTAGGTTAAGAAATTGGCATTGGGGGGGGGGGGGGGGGGGGTTGGGGCGCCATTTCAGTTTTTTGCCTCAGGCAGCAGAAAGGCTAGGTGCACCCCTGCATTAACCCTCCATCACCACTCCCATCTACACCCATGGATGTACCCCTACTTTAAGGCGCACCAGTAAATATAAATCCTGGCAATGACTTCTTCTGTTCTAAGGAAAGCTGGGTGACAACTAATATCGCCACACTGATGGCTCCCCCGGAGCTTGTCACCCGGCTTCACTCCAAGTTACGCAAAGATTTTTGCAGAGGACGTTGTTCAGGAGTCTGGGAAAGCATAGTGAAAAGCTGTGGTTTAGTTTTTTTTATAGCTTTACCACCATGTAGCATTAAGCATAACCTCGTTTCCATGCTGATTGTGGGGCTATTGCTTGCTGCTGTCCCAGTGCAGCCCCTGTGCCTTGCCTGCGTAGTGCTGGTCCTGTAATATCACAGAATGGGAGGAGATGAGCGAGTGACTGGGGTGGAGGGCGGGGAGGAACTCACAGCAAGCAAGGATGGCAGCAAAGCAAAAAGGGATCAAGCCTTAGACAGCTCCACACCAGGGCCAGGGATTGTCCTGTCTGGAGGGGGGAAGCTGGAGGAGCTGACACGTGGGGCTGTATGTCATTTTCACCCCCCTCCCCAGCCTCCCTATACCCCCAAAACCTCTCTACCATTGCCTCTGTCTGACAGATCTCCTGCATCTAAACTGGGTTCCTCTGCAAATGCAAGAAGCAGCAGCGCAGTCAATCAGGTGAGTCCCTTATTACCTGGGGGCGCAGAATAGCTTGCCATTTCTATGTATCCCCAAATTGCTGCCCTTGCATCCTTTCTTCCAGCACATGAGTGGTTAACTGCTTGTTGTATTTTCCCTGCACCCCCCCCCCCCCCCCCATCCCTCCAAAGGCTGAGAGTCTTCCATATGTAAACAGGGTTTTCCTGTGTCCCCACTGCTTGCACAAGCAATTGCTATTGACATTTACAGGGAGATGCCAAAAATGTACCAGAGCCAATGCCCTTCATAAGATGGTGTTTGACAGAACGGGTATCATGCTGGCACCGCAAGTGTAAACATTGCTTCATGCAGATTATTGCGGTTTACAGAAATATAGCACATTGCACCGTTCAGCGCCTTCCACCGGATTGGTACAGACGTCTGGAGGGATCCCCCCTGCTTACCAATGCAGAAAGAAAAAAGTAAGACTGGCAAAAAAGGTTCTGAACTGACACATTGTAACAGAATATTGGATATCCAGGTCTTAAAGTTTATTGACTGAAGAATGATTTATTGTATCATCCTGGTCCAACCTCTTTCCATAGAAATCAGTTGGGTCGATCTATTCTTGTATTTGAAGTCACTAGTCATAAGTGAGGCAGTGAAACTTTAGCTAGCTGTCAGGAACA